>NC_143021.1:188660813-188670313 GCF_055824585.1 Amblyomma mixtum
GCAGGGTAAGGGTGTTTTTTATGGAAGTAATGCTGGCGTGACGGGAATGGTTAGATAAGATGAAACGTGCTGCGCGATTTTGAATGGATTTATGCGTGTTGATTAATGTGATTTGACTGGGATCCCATACTGCGCAAGCATATTCTAGCTTCGCCCGCACTAAAGTTTTGTAAAGTGTTAGTTTTATTGGTATAGGCGCAGCAGAGAAATTTCGACGTATATATCGAAGAACCCGGTTAGCGTTATTAGTGACATGCTCAACGTGCATATGCCATGATAAGTTACGTGAAATATGAACACCTAGGTGTCTGTATGATCTGACGGATTGAAGGGAAGTGCCGCGAAGAAAGTAAGTGCGCGTGTTGTCAGTGATGTTAGTGCGACGCGATACATGCATTGTTTTACATTTGCTAGCTTTTAGTTGCATAAGCCATTTATCGCACCAGTTAGATATGCTTGTAACGTCTTCTTGAATCTTAATAGATTTAGTGTGGTGAGGTATTGTGCGATAAATGACGCAATCATCTGCGAAAAGCGTGATAGATGAATGGGAAATGCATTTAGGTAGGTCGTTAATGTAGATAAGGAAGAGAAAAGGTCCCAGTACCGATCCCTGGGGTACAGCCGATGGTACAGAAATGTGAGAAGATGAACAGTCGTTAGCAGAAACGTACTGAGTTCGATTAGAAAGAAAGCTTTTAATCCAGTTTAGTACATTCGGATCAATGTTAAGCATGCTAAGTTTAAAAATTAGGAGATCGTCCGAAACAGTGTCGAAAGCTTTCGAAAAGTCCAAAAACACGCAGTCTACATCGGAACTCATGTCAGCATGGGTAAATAGGTCATTAGTAAATCATATAAGTTGTGTTTCACATGAGAACGTCTTTCTAAAACCGTGTTGTTCAGCCAAGGAAAGTGATGAGATGCGAATAAATAACATGCTCCAAAAGTTTACATGGAATACTTGTGAGTGATATGGGACGGTAGTTATTGGGGGAATGGGTGTTACCTGATTTAGGGAGCGGAACAACCTTGCCAACCCTCCAATCGCTTGGGAGTACTGAGGAACCTAGAGACTGTGAAAAAAGCATCGAAAGCATAATGGACGAATACGGTTGAGTAATCTTGAGCATTTTACAATTGATTGAATCTTCGCCCGATGAACAAGATGTTTTCATGTTATCAATCAACTTTGCTATGCCCGCAAAGTCTATAGTAATGAAATTCATTGGCAAGTAAGAGCAATTAGGTAGAGACGGAAGAGTATTAGGAGCACTTTTGAGGAAAACGGAACAAAATACATCATTCAAAACGGAACAGCACTCGTTCAGAGGGATCGGGACATTGTCAGAACGGGCTAGTTGGATTACTTTGCTTTCTTTGCCTCCAACAATACTCCAGAATTTGCGTGGATTAGATTGTAGAAGCGATGAGAGGGTGTGGTAAAAAAATTATTTTTTGTATCATCCGGATGAATTATTTGCCGTTCTTGGTATTCTAAATGTATATGACCTAGTAACTTATAATACCGCTTCCTTAATTTATCAGATAATTCACAACACACTCAATTTAACTACAGTAAGTCTTCGTCACTCACTACGCACGAACACGTCTACTACAAGACATCGGCTCTTGCTTCCTACAATACATACAAATTATGGTCGACAAACGTTGCAATTTACGGGTCCTTATCTGTGGAATAGTCTTGAATATAACGTTCAAATTTCACCTACACTTCATGCCTTTCAGAAACAATTAAAACATTTTCTACTAAATTCAACCTAGTTTACATTCTTTAGTGCTGTGGTTTGTGTTTTTCTTTTCTAATTATAACATGTTTATTTGATATTGTCACTAGTATCCAGTGCCTACTGTTGTAACATGCTTATTGTCATATAGTTGCGTTATTTGTTGCTGTCGTCTACGTCATATGTAATAGCTTATAGTGGTCGGGACCCTTAAACAAATTTTGTTGGGTCCCTGAAATTGTCTCTTTGTATTTCATGTTTTATGCTAAATAAATACTTACTTTCTTTCTTTAAGCATATTCTGCGTGAATGTGATGATACGCAGCCCAGCGTTCAGGAAGGTTGGTTGCTTTGGCGCGACGAAAAATACGCTTCTTTTTGTTACGCAGGCGGCGGAGGGTTCCAGTAAACCACGGCGAGGTAGAATGCGAAAGAAGCTTTCTTTTAGGCACATGACGATCTATTAGTGTAAGCATTTTGTGTTTGTACAATAACCAGTTCTCTTCAACGGTACGTTTAGAAAGGTTTAGTGTGTACTCAGTAATGAATGACTCTAGTTTAGCTGTGATGGATATAGTATCGGCGGCATTTTAGTCACATATAGTGTAACGACTTTCGTAGAACAACTTTTTTCTTAATTGCGAAGTGGAGAAGCGAGTGATCACTGACTCCTTTAATATACTTTGGAATTGAGACCAAATCAGGTGCTGTGGTAAAAAAGAGGTCTAAAGTGTTAGAGGAACTGCTGGTAGTGCGTGTGGGTTCATGAATCAGCTGTGTTAAATTGAAATCAGCGCAGATGTCTAAAAAAATGGATGCATTCGGAGGATGGCTGCTTCAGAGAGGGAACACCAGTTTTCCACACTATATTTGCGAAATTGAAATCACCTGATAAGAAAAAGTGCGATTTTGGGTATCGGACAATTAATTTGTTAAGGACATCATGAAGATCAGCGCAGAAAGTAGCTGGTGAAGATGGGGACCTATAACATGCACAAAAGATAAGGTCGCCTGTTGGAAAAGCTACATGAGTGCAAACTATTTCTAACAGTGAATCAATGGGGATAGCGAAGGAATTGATAACAGCATTCACGGTAATGAGTACGCCTCCACCTGCACGGAAATCGGGATCGAATCTGTAAAAGTTATATGTTTTCTCACAGTTTAATATTTCACTATTTTTTATTTTTGCTGACAGCCACGTTTCAGTAAGAACAACTATATCAGCTGAGCATGCGCCGGTATGAGACGACAGCGATGTGCGTTTGTTGGTTATACTTCGAACATTCGTGAAAATAAGAGATATGCAGTTTTTTTCGCTTTGGACAAGAGATAGTTATTCTGAATCTGAATTTAATGAGGGTGACACCGGTGGTGTGTTGCCAGTTTTGGGTCGAGTCGCGCTCCTTGCTGGTCCGATCTCGCATACTTCGTCTGTGGTTGTGCTATACACGTAGCACTTATTGCCTACGATAAGTTTGTTATGTCGGAAAAGAATATTACTGAGAGCTAGCCTGTCCAAAGTCATTTGTTGCTTTCCTCGATCGACGGGTAGCTTTGCAAAAATCTTCGCAATTGACACACCCTCTCCTTTAAACTTCGATTTTTGGGAAAGTATGCAGTCTCTCATTTTGAAAGACGCAAATTTCGCAATAACAGGCCGTGTCTTGCCGACATTAAATGTGCCTAATCTATGGGCTCTATGAATTGCGACTTCCGACGAATTCATGTTGAGGCACTTAGAAAGAAAGTGATGTATCTGGGCTTCTTATTGTACCCACGTTTCTGATAAGTTTTTTTTTTATTTCTCCTTCGGGCAACATACAGGTATTGCCCACGAGGCAAGACAAAAGGAGGTGCTAAACCTCCTGACTGGGTCTTGTCCTCGCCTGGGTACAGCAGCAGGAGCGGTATTGCATTATACAACAACAAAAGGCTGTCTTTGCCATCGCTTACAAAACAGACGCATCATAAACAGCTCTTGTAAATATATAGAGATAATAAAATAATAATACACACTAAATCATATACAAAAATGGTACAGAAATGCAATACATTAGGGCTGTTCGAACCGATACAGCATTCCCTGCTGAAAAAAAAGCCCTACAACTCAACAACCCCACAGACCATCCACCACAGAACACCACACAATCCATACGACACACCACTCCATCCGCACGACACATCATACGAATTGTATGGTATATCATACAGACCGCACGACATCCTACGATGAACAATCCATGAGGCCTCCGCACCATAGAACTCCCGCCCAGCAGGGTTACATCAAACGGAACCAGAAGTAAGTATTTTGTTAGAACACAACGTTAGACAAAAAGAAAGGCGAACAGATGCGTTTAAAACCCCTGTGCGTGGAATTATCTTTAGCTGCATCTATTACAAACGGATGAGAATTACACATCAACATGATTTGGTGCTCAATTGATTGTGTTCCGTAGTTAGTACGAGGCCTATTTACCACAACAGAAGTCTGACGCAAGCTGTAACCAGTAGATCTGTTTAGGTACGTGTTAAAAAAAATTATTGTAATTTGTTTTTATTTCGGTATAAATAAACGCACATATTTTGAGTTCATACATGGTTTTCACAGGGATCATTCGAGACTGTGTATTTGCCGAGCAACTATTTGTGTTGTTTCCTGCAGGTAAAAGTAACCGAGCTGCACGCGACTGCAGGGCTGTTATTTTTTCTAAGACAGTTTTGTTACAAGTACCCCAGATAAGAAGACAATAACTGATGCGAGAATGAATAAGAGAAAAATACAACTGTCTTTTCAGCCAGCAAGGTATAAGATCTCGAAGCCGGGAAAGCATACCAATAGCTCTCGCTATCTTGACACGGGTGTGGTCTATGTGGTCGCTCCAGCCTAGGTTGTGATGGAATTTAACTCCTAGAGAGGAATGGGAGCTGACACGTTCAAGGTAGCAAGAGCCGTAGCGAAGCTTAAAATCGTAATCTATTGGTTTGGTTTTTGCAGAAAAAAGCATAACTTTAGTTTTTTCTCGTTGAGTTCAAGACTATTTAAGTTTAGCCATACACTAAGATTTAATAGGCACGTGTTAGCAGTGTTTTCAAGTTCATTAAGATTTGTTCCAGAGAAGAATACATTCGTATCGTCTGCATATAATACTATGTCATCAGTTTGAGGAATGTTAACTATATCGTTTATATAGATCAAGAAGAGCAAAGGGCCTAATATAGATCCTTGCGGTACACCATATTTTACAGTCCTTGGGTTTGATTTATAGCCATGTAGGCATACGAACTGAAAACGCGACTCAAGGTTACTGCGCATGAGTTGAAGTGCTATGCCCCTAATTCCACATATTTCCTGTTTTCTTAGCAAAATATGATGTTTGATGGAATCGAAGGCTTTGCGAAAATCTAGAAATATTCCAACGGTGTACAGCTTATCCTCAATATTTTTAATTATTTTATTTTTTATTTGCACGAGGGCCATTTCAGTTGATCTTCCTTTCTGGAACCCGTACTGCTTTTTTGATATGATGTTTTTTGCAACAAAAAAGTTGTCGAGGCGTTTGTGTATGACACGTTCAATCACTTTCGAAAAAAGAGGCAAAACTGAAATCGGCCTATAGTTGTTCAGGTCACTGCATTTTCCTCCCTTGTGAATGACGACGACACGAGCTATCTTCATTTTCTCAGGAAAGATTCCCGAAGCGAGTATGCGGTTGCAGATGTAAGCGAGCGGTTTTGAGATTAAGTGGGCAGTTTATTTTATAGGTGCGGCTTTAATGTCGTCGTGGCCAGCTGCCGATCGGTTATCGAACGAGTTTATGATAAGGTTTATCTCATCCTCAGACGTGGACGTTAAAAATGCACTTTCAAGCAGCGTCTGCCCTATATATCTCTCCAGACTGCTGTGAGGCAATGAAAGAGATGAAAAGTTTCCAGCACCTGCGTTAGCTAGATGATCATTGATAAGGTTAACTAAGTTTTGCTCCGAATAAGTGGCTCCATTTATAACTAATTCAAATGGTATACCAGAAACGTGCGTGGCATTTAGTTTATTGAATTGTTTCCATGTTTTTCGGGGCTTATCTGCGCACTTTTCGAACTTATGTTGATAGAATCTACACTTGGCTTTCTTTAAGTCACAGCTAAGTTTGTTTCTGAACCGCTTGAATTCTTGCAGCTTTGCAATATCACGCGTCCGCAGAAAGTGTTCGAACAGCTTATCCTTGTGTTTTATGCGCTTAAAAAGGTCATTCGTAATCCATTCTTTTCTTGCTTTCTTGTGCCGAACAATTGTTGTGAGGGGGAATGCAGCATCGTAACAAATTTGTAATTCGGACATAAAAATATCGTAGGATACAAATGGATCGGGTTCCTTATATACATTCGCCCAGTTCAAGTTTTCAACAAGTGAATGAAAGGTCTTTTTTCCGCCGTCATTGATGATACGGATAGTATTATTTGTGCATTGTGTACGTGTGGCGATCGGTAATGCTACAAAAATTGGTACATGATCGCTCAGTCCTGAACAAAGTACACCGGAGCAACTAGCAGACTTAGAAAAATCTGTGAAACATAAGTCGATCAGCGTACTTGTATTCGATGTGACTCTCGTAGGCTGTTCAATGACGTTCTCACAACCATTTTGAAGCATAATTTCAAGAAGTTGAACTTTAGCAGGGTTATTAGAGTTAAGATCGATATTAAAGTCCCCTATGATCACTACATGCCTCTTCCGGGAATTGACAAAATCCATGAGTGATTCAATGTAGTTTAAAAAATTGACAGCGTGCCCTGGGGCGGTCGGCAGATGCATACGATGGCAATGTTTTTGCACATGATGGCAACAGTTTCAAGGTCGTCACACATGCAGGTAAAGTCGTCTATGGTATCATAGTGAAAACAGTAGCGGATAAATAGGGACACACCTCCACCCCGTTTTTGCACACGATAAACAGAAACGTTACAGTACCCGGAAAAATTCGTAACATCAGTGACACTTGAGAACCATGTTTCTGAAAAAGCCAAGAAATCAAAGGAACACTGTAGTTGTGAGAGGTATGTACTAACGTCATCTTGTTTGTTCCTCAGACTCTGTGTATTTAAATGAAAAAAAGAAAGCCCCTTTTCACGAAAACACTTGTTACTTTTCACCAGATCATTGAACGAAGTTGTCGTGTGGTACGCCATCTTGATTTTTTGAAATCAAAATAGTCGTCGTCACTGACCTAAAGAATTTTGCTCACGTTATTTTCGGTTGCAATCCTGATAGCACTTGCTTTTGCTTGTTTTCTTACAAACACTTTACCCTCAGAAGTCTACACGAATTTGTAGTCATTTTCCTTTGCCCTTATCTTCGCCAGCCACAGCAATCGCCTGTTCATTGCTGTCAAGTTTTCATAGAAGCTGATGTTGGTCAACTTTTCTTGGGCGCACTTGCGTGCTTCAAACCATTTGCGCCTGAGGGCTCGGTTGGAAAACCTTACAATCACCACAGGCCTTCTGTCCTTTTTGGGGGGCAAACGATGCACATGTTCAACGTTGCTATCGGATAAATCAGGGAGCTCCATTTTTCGGGCAATCTTGTTAATTTCAGCCATGAGGTCTTCATTTTCACTCAGCTCAAGCCCATGGATTTCAATGTTCTGGTGGCGGCTATACTGTTCGAGTTCATTTAATTCTTGTTTTAATGTTTGGACAGTACTTTCACCGCTTCCACTCTCAACAGCCTCCACTGGACGCCGCAAGTCGCCTATTTCTTTGTCCTGTCGTTGTAGGTTCACTTTTATGTCATCATAAGTGTCATACAGAAGCTGTACTGACTTCTCGATGTTCAACACAGTTTCCTGCATGCTCATTAGCTTGTCTAATTTGGTCTCCAGTACGAGCATGCCAGACAATTTTCTGTTTATTTCCGCTAGTTCTGCTTGGAAATTTTCCAATACATTCGCTGAATCGGTCTGTCCAGCTGCTTGCTTGCAAGCTGGGCATTTCAGCGCTTTCCTAGTGGTTTCTTTCATCATCCTAAACGATCGTTCGGTCACGCCGCTGCATTTTCCAATGTGGAAATTACAAGTGCAGTCGACGCACGTCATGAACGTGTCACCATCGGCAAAATTTGCGTTGCAAGAGGAGCATGCGTCCTTCATGGTAAACAAGAGCAGAAACCAGCATCCAATAGGCAATAACAGAAAATGCAAAACAGCTAGATCAGCAGCAGGGGCGGTCGCGAAAAAAATAAAAGTGCTTAATAAATTGTCTATTACCAACCTGCAAGAATTCGATGACAGGTTTAGGCAGAGAACATGGAACTGCGCCACCGCCACTGCTGCTGCATCGCTGAATAAAGACGGGGTTCGCTTGTCGCCGCTTTTATAGGAAGGTCCCGGCGCTTGGGTCCCCAGGTGACGGCCAGAGTTGATATCAGCAGTGTGCTGATATGATGAACCAGGTTGTAGGCGGCACCGTGCGAAAATTTCTGCAAGAATTCGATGACAGGTTTAGGCAGAGAACATGGAACTGCGCCACCGCCACTGCTGCTGCATCGCTCAATGAAGACGGGGGTCGCTTGTCGCCGCTTTTATAGGAAGGTCCCGGCGCTTGGGTCCCCACGTGACGGCCAGAGTTGATATCAGCAGTGTGCTGATATGATTAACCAGGTTGTAGACGGCACCGTGCGAAAATTTCTGCATGAATTCGATGACAGGTTTAGGCAGAGAACATGGAACTGCGCCACCGCCACTGCTGCTGCATCGCTGAATAAAGACGGGGTTCGCTTGTCGCCGCTTTTATAGGAAGGTCCCGGCGCTTGGGTCCCCACGTGACGGCCAGAGTTGATATCAGCAGTGTGCTGATATGATGAACCAGGTTGTAGACGGCACCGTGCGAAAATTTCTGCATGAATTCGATGACAGGTTTAGGCAGAGAACATGGAACTGCACCACCGCCACTGCTGCTGCATCGCTGAATGTCCGAGATTCCATAAAAAATCAAATTATCGCGTCTTGATTGATCCTCGAGATCGTCTAGGCTTGACGCGAGCACAGCATTTTCATTTGAAATTGCTTCTTGAACTACGCAAGCAATATCTGTTCCTGAAGGCGTATTTTCAAGAGACTCAACCGCGGCTTCCACCGCAGCCACTCAATTGGAGAGGTGGGAAACAGTCTCAGTAAGGGCTTCATCGTTGACCTTATGTTCCGCTATGGCATTCATCATTTCAGTATGACGCGCGTCAAATTTGGACGACAAAGCAGCTATGGCGGCCATAACTTCACTGTGCTGACGGTAAGTGTCTCCAGGACCTGGGTCTAACTCCACGTCACCGGAAAGTAATAGCAACATAGCAGCAGATACACAATCGTTCAGAGTGGCAACCAGCACTTGTGGGCAAGGGAATAGCAGCAAACAGACATTGTTTGCACGTTTGCAAAGCAGAGATTCAGACTGTCTGACCTGCACAAGAAAGCAGAACGGAGTTCTTAGCAGCAACCGCATGGTAGCTGCTCTCACGTGCCCGCTGGAAGCGCCTTGGAAAGACCAGTTGCCTAAATCTGGCCGCTGCAGTGCTGCCGCTGGTGGCAATGTCGATGTCCCACTAGATACGGGCGTGAAAGTGACGTTTTCGGTGATCAGATATCGAAGGCTGTTGTTGGCTTCGGGGGGTGGTAGATGCAGCAGGGAATCCGATGCAGATGTGGACGCAACAGACGTGTCAGACGGTAAAAGCCATGAACCGAGAACAGCAAACTGCAC
>NW_028317630.1:0-66117 GCF_055824585.1 Amblyomma mixtum
ATTCAATCATGTTCAGTAAGGCAAATGGGAGGATGAAATAAAGAAGGTCTGGTAAATGTTCCCAAAAAGGCATTTTTCGAAAGTACCAAGTAGCAATTAACAGCTTTTAAGTCGTAGCTCTACTTTTTACAGGGTAAGCTGTCATCGTTACGGCAAGTAAATAAAGATTTTTCTCTTCTCGTAGCAGCCTACAGCTACGATTGTTTTAAGAAGTGAAATGCATGACGCAGCAGCTGACGCCAAGCCTTTGGGACGTTCTGCCTGGTCCTGGCTACAACGAGGCGCTTATAAAACTACGGAAAATGAAAAAATACGCTCGAAGAAATAAAGGCAAATAAAACAGACATCAGGTCCGTTTCAGCACGTGTTCAAGCGCAGTCATCGTAAAGGCCGAACCACAAGGCCGCGGATCTTCTACCGCCGTTTTCGCTCGGCGCCGCAGAAGAGGGCAATCAAACACATGATGGCGTACGAAATGCAACCTCAAGGCAAGCGTTAGGTGTGTTTTTGTCGTTCGCTCTTGTGTCCCCCTCGCACGCGATATGCTTTGTCCTCGTCGCACGTGCAAGTAGTTGCGCTGCAATTCAGATTTCTTGTGATTGTAAGCACGCGTAAATACAAACAACTAGACACGATTCGACACGTATAAATGGAAATAAATACAAAGAGTGGCAATGTATATGGCAGCAGATACACGCAAACTATTGCATATGTTATTACTGTAAATAGTTGCAAATATATGTAAATGAATGCACGTAAACGTCCCCTTGTTCTCTACAGTCTGTGCAGCGAAGTTCTTCAGCTCCACGTAAACGAGCTTAACATATCCCACACTTCACTCAAAACTAAAAGCAGCAGCTGAACTGAACATAAGCAACAGATGCCTTTTTACTGCTACTGCGAAGACCCCTCGTTAGCGTCGCGGACCGCACCATTTAGCCACGCAAAACAATTTTCGTTAGCGATGGTGCCACGAAACGAACGAACTTAACAACTTACAACGCTATATTTGTCAGGCAAGGAGCACCAATAAGCGGCGGAAACAACTGATGCGGTGCCTGAAGTATGCCAGCCGACATCCTGAAGTGAGAGGCTGGGCCAACGCCTCAGCCCACCTCTGCAAACGGGGTGCAAAGCTGCCTGTTCGAGCCGATATAAGTTGCAAAAAGCACATGCCGCGGATTAGGCGAAGGCTTCACAAGAAGGGGTAGGAAGCAGTAATCTGACAGATGCGTAGTGTAGCAGTAGGACAGAGCTATCACCAAAAAGCCAACACCGCGCGACCATGCGCAAGCATGACGCAAGCAGTTCTACCATCTGGGTGGCGCCGCCGAAGCGCGGCAAATAACTGAAATGAGGCGTATACCGACGGCTCCCATTGCGAAGTGGGTGATGCGGCTGGCATAGTAAAAATAGAGAAGGGGCTTCTGGAAGTCATCAGTAGTAGATAATGGCTGCGTGGTCTCTGCCTTTCCTCAGAAAATCTGCGGGAATTTTTTTCTCATCAAATGTTGTTCCCTTTTCTACGCTTGAAATCATTAATTTCTCATTCTTCACTTACAAAAAGCTTTTCTTTTCATGGTGGCACTTTCTATAATTGTTACTCTTGTTATTTTCACTAATGCACCAATTCGTACGGAACTGTAGTGTTTGCACTACTATCGTATACAAATACTTGGTGTAATTGTCGTCTCTATCTTAGTGCGGACCCGCACGAAAGAAGGGCGAGAAATATTACCTGTTGTGGAGGACTCAAGCAGGGTCCATTAACACATCCGAAGAGGGGTTTCCGCATCTTCGTAGAGCAAACTACTAGTATAGCAAGCGCTTATTCACCGCAGACTTTCTCCTGTTCCAAAGGAATGGTTTAATATGGGCTGTGCAGTTGGTTCTTTGAAATATCTCTGAAGATAGAGGGTGCAAGCGCCACACGTTTTTTTTTTTTTTTCACATGCAAATGCATGGAGCGTGGATGTGACCCTTTGCGCTGCTGCTCAATTAGCTGTTAGCACCCTCGTTGCCTTCTATGCCTGCGACTCCAGGCACTTAAGTTATCTCGTAAAGGGCATGCCTCAGCTGGGGTTCTCAAAACTTGCAGAAGAGACCGCCAGTTTAGTGCGGTTGGCTGAATGGGCTTCCGAACTGTATTTACATGCATATGTGGTAGCGGGACAACGCCGTGAGGAGACTGCTTCTGTGCTGTGGAGAGTCGCCCGGCTCTGTGTCCTTGGGTTCGTCTCCCCAAAATATCGCATTCCCTCAAGTTACAACTATCAAGATATGGCGCCTGAATCACAGGAGCACTCTCTGCTTCTTTGAACTCGCGAAGTCAACTCTCGAGGACGTTTCGGCGCTGGTCTGTTGATCTTCACCGGGATGAATCCTCGTTCCGACAAGGCGTTCCCTCGCTCCCATGGAGCGGGGCAAGCTCCCCTCATCCGGCCTCGGGTATCTCACGACACTGCCCCAGCGTGGGCGAGCACTCGCTTGTAAGCTTGCTGGTTAGTCGGACGACCTACGCTCTTTAGCGTATTTTGTGCCTTGCCAGCATTAATGCTGTAGCAGGAATGCTGTGTCAGCTGCGTCTCATTGTTTCTTAATACCAGAGCAAGCCACGCCGTGGTCGATGTGCGCTCGGTAGCGCGCACTACCCCGTTATGCTGCCGGAAATTTGAACTCTCAGCTGCAGACGGGCGCGGAAAAAGTAATCATGCCCACTTCTAGCCTCCATGGGTTTGGAAGCTTTCAGAGAAAGAATTGCTTTTCAGATAAATTGTTATGTGTAGTGATTCGCAAAATGCTAGGAAGCGCTTGGTATAACACCTAGATATAGCTAATTCGTCCCGATACAAATGAAGTAAGCGATGCATCCATTTCACACAATAGTAGTTTTTTTAACAATGAAAATTCTTCAAAGGAGAATAGTCCCTGGACTCTATTGAACGAAGAAGAGGCCGCCAACTGGACCTGGAGTGCGCTGCGTACGAGCGAAAAAGAGTAATGACAGATATGCAATATAGGTCGTCCTTGTAGAATTTTTTCAAGGAGCAGTTTCACAAAACCAAATTCAATGCCAGTTATATTTATTGCATTTGCCTTATTGTGCACAGCGGTCAAGGAGCTAGCAGCTGTTAGAAGCCGTTCACTCCTGGCATGCTGGCTCTTTCCTAATGCCCAATTTCCTGCTGCATGTACTAGCTGCGACCATGGTGCAATTCTGGTAGCACTATCGCTAGCAGTCACCTAATTTTACACCATGTAGAAACTCCTATGCACCAGCTGTGATCGAGGACCAAAATCTTAGTTTTCTATGGCGCGAAGACAAAAGAATAATAGTCAGCGCAGGTCTCTAAGAAGTGTTAGGCTGGGCAATTCACATCAAACGTGAAGTAAAAGTGTGTGATGAGCGGAGGGCCTGGAAGTTGAGTGCTGTGGAAACGACTCGGAAAGGTGCGCATTGGATAAAAGAAGATAAAATTCAAATATTGTAGAGGGATTAAAAATACCTAAAGCTAAATCGTTCGTCAAAGCTAGAGATGCTGCCTGATGAGTTGGTTGATGTTCCCGAGTGCGATGCCGCGGGTTTGACCCCTGGTCGCGGTAGCCGCATTTCTGGGTGGGCTACATTCGGATGTTGTTATGCTGAATGTTTTGATGCGAACCAGAGAACACGAGAGCGGCATTCAGAAGTTAGCGAAAGTTACTATTTTATATGGGCAGCCCATGTGTTCTGAAACAGTCTACCTCGGGGACTGGTACAGGGCACCAGTTTTTTCGACAGGTTGCGAATCAAGGTCTGCGTCCCCTCAGTACGTCCTCCGGCAAGGGTTCAAAGAGACGAACTAACCCTAGGCTTTACCATATCCTTACTATATCCTTACTGGCGTGGACGTTAAGTACACGCATGGGCGAGGATTTCATGAGAATAAATCTGTGCGGAGCGCTCCTCGGAAGTTTTGCTTTTAGGTTGAATTGTTGTTTGCGGGTCACAAAATGATATGAAGGTAAAACTGAAACGCCCAGAGACACCTAATTTGCGTTGATAAGGTTATATGAAGTTTTTTACACAGTAGCACACAGCATTTATTTTTATATTACGAAATATATCTCAAAGTTCAATGATGGGGCCTCCCGCAGTGCCTGGCTGGGGTCTCGCCGGTAGCACGAAGATGCGACGCCTCTGGTCCCGGGCTCATACTGCGTGGAGGTTATCAATACCGTAAAATACTCCACTGATTTTATCTCTAGTATCGCTTCAACACGAGTACAGTCAAATGCAGCAGACTCAAAATTACAGTCATGGTATGATTACGCAACACTAGTTGTTAAAGCGTTTGGTGAAAAAAAAGCGCAGCCGTTCCGTCCCGTGTTTTCACAAAAGGTTGTACTTTAGGAGCATTGCTCAAAAGTTACGAAAAATGCCTATGCAGACCTCCTGTAACAGAGCACCACAATCAAGCTTTACTGCAGCTGCAAAGGCCTTTATGTGGGCTAGTTGGTTACGGGATCGCGACTTATTAGATAGTTTTAGCTGAGCGCTTTTACGGCCTGCGGAGAGGAGCGGACCAGCGCAGACGCCACTGCGCATGCGCACGTCGCTGGGCCGGCCAGCGTTTTTACGGAGCGAAGCTTACGCCCGCTGGGAAGCCCTCTCCAGCGGAGCGATAGCAGCGCGCGAGCATGCGTAAGAGCGCGCGGGCCTGTATGGGTATACAAGGTGGCAGCCCCTTTTGTGCATCTAGAACGCAACACTTACGAAATAATTAACTAAAAACACAGAATCACCATTACTAAATTGTTTCAGCGCATTATTAGCTGGCTTAATTGATATTCTTTCCACTCTAACTCGATTTTTGACCTATAGGTGGAGTAGCAGAGCAATTCGACTCTAATCCGCTCGAGAAGACGGGCGATCCGCACAGCTAAAACTCTTTTCTCGTGCGCGTTTCCGCTGGCGTATACGCTCGCCCGCTCCGCCCCGCTGGCCGTAAAAACGCTAGGCTAAAACTGCCTATTAAAAAGCTCAGAAAAAAAAACGTGGACACTACACCTGCGAGAAGAGGCGCGTTATACAGAAAATAGTAGCAATTAAGGCTCTTAATTGGGCTGGTTGCTTAATGGGTAGTAACTAGGCTTTGTGCTGCCCCATCATAACTATCCGCGTTTTTTTAGCTATATAGTTAATATGTCTCGAATTAGTGTAGCTTACATCGCTTGAAATTAAATGAGAGGCAAATTCCAACTTCATTCATTTACACTCACAGAACACAGTTCGGAGCATATAGACAAAATCTCTGAATTTTCGGTTCTTTATCCTCGTTTTCTTCTCAAACAAATGGTCTGCAGTGTAATCTCTTTTCTCCTAGCTAACATGCGTAGGGGTTGACGCCGCATTAAGAGGTCTGCGAAAAAGCGAAACTATCTCTTATTCATTTTAATAAATCCGTTTGCTTGCCTGGAACTCATTCTCCTATGCAAAAGAGAACGTGACCACTTAGGGAGTAGTTACGCATTGACAACCACCCAAGTGCAGCCATACGATTACAACGGAACGCAACACAACCTTCTCAGTAGCTTCGCAGTTGAAGATAAATTTGTCCTGGTTTTGGGATCAGCGCGGGATCACCGCCTGTCCAGGGCAGCCGCTCTGCTAACGAAGCTAATAAAGACGGCTAGTAGATATGGCAGGACGCAACCAAATTGAACAACAAATCGAAACGGGAACAGCGCGAACCCAGTGTATTGGGGAGCAACCCCCAACATAGCGTAGATTTAAGTTAGGGAGTAACTACTGCCTACCATCAACCTCAGGGCAGCCCTACGGCTACATAGAAACCTTGGGAGTTTCCCCCAAATACACTGCGCAACAAAAGCGTCGAATATCAGGACAAATCGCGTTCAAAGTTGTAGGAGGAGGAGGAGGAGATAGAAGACGAAAGGCAGGAAGGTTAACCGAAAGAGTAATCGGTTTGCTACCCTACCCGGGGGGAAAGGAGTAAGGGGATAAAAAAAAATAAAGAGAAAGGAGAGTAACAGGAAATTAAAGTCACTCTAAAACGTCACTGCTCGTTAAAGTCGTAGGAAATACTGAGGGAAATATCGGAGATCGATTGCTGTATAACCTGCTGGCACTTTCCAGACTCGTGGCTTCGCCAGCTACATTTGTAAATGCGAGCGTTAGCTGAAGACCCCTTTGGGACACTCAGCCGGCGTGGCTCTTTTGAGGCGGTGAATGTTGAAGGCTTGCCAGTTTGCCTCGCGGCGAGCGGCACCATGCCCGTGCTATTTGATATTGCTTATAACTGTATGTAATCGGCGGTCTAAAGACGTCGGCTAAAAGAGGACGCTGAACGTAGACGCCCTTGCAACGTTACTCACGAAATCGCACCGGCCAGACCGCAGCAGCAGGCCGGAAAGACCCCAGTCTGGAAGCAATCGGCCAAAAATGCTTCAAGGCTGGTGCGCGGCCACGTACTGGTTCGCGGTGGCGATCGGTCCAGACGACGACTTCATGAGCCGAGCCACCGCGGCCAATATAGGGATGCGCGAAGCAGAAATGCGATTTTTTTTTCGTGCCCGAAGAATCTGCAGGCCAGGCAGTGGTCGTGGACTGCAAGACGCGTATATTGAAAACAGTACAACACATGATCTAACGGGTGCTCTTAACAGAAGAGAAAAGCCCCGCGTCCTAGTAAAAATCATTTATCTCTATGACCGCATGGCTGCGTTTTTCGACGATACTTTCTCAGTTATAAAAGCAGCATGTACTTATCAATGAGGTGGAATCCTTGCGTTAGTAGTCACGCAGCCTGTAGTGCTTTGTATGATGCCCTGCACTAAGACTTTTCTTTTTGCATCACTGCTACCTGAAAGGAAAAAGCTCAACCAAGCAGCACCTTGTTGGGCAAGTTTGCAACATGGAACATGTTCACAAATGGGTATGCTACGTGTAATTTAACGTTCTGAAGCGACACATGGGCTGTGAGGGAATTCGAATTGGTGAGCTCTCCGGGTTAATTTAGACCACCTTGGGTTATATAACGGGCTTTGGTCTCGCACAGACGTTGTTGCAGTTCGCCTTCATCGAAATACGGTCGGCGCCGCCGGCATCGAAGCCGTGGCTAGGGGATGAGCAGCAGTACGCCAAAGACACTGAGGCACCGCAGCTGGTAGAAACGCGGCGTATTGACAAGTAGGAGGTGTGTACAGCTGTATCAGCCAAGTTATTCATCAGCGGGAACGCATCAAAGCAGCATCGAAAATACATCACCGTGGTGGTCGCTGGGAAGTCGGCTAGCGGTTCTGCCGGGCTGGATGCTCCCAGGTGCAGGTGCTTCCCGCGGCATCCATGATCCTTGCAACTTCCGGCAAACAGAGACGAGAGCCCCGTGGTGGCGGTCGCGGAACTGGAGCAGGCAACGTCTTTGGAAGAGCTCGGTGACCGAGGGCCGCCAAGGTGAAGACGGCCAGCAGGTCGTGCTGTGGCCAACCTTGCCGTTGTAGCAGCCCGCGTCTTGTGTACAGCCGGCCAGAAATCCAAGTGGCAAGCAGGAACATACTCCACGGCACCTATGCTGCGGGCCATGCATGAAAGGAACAGCGGCATAGGCGTGCTGCGTGGCGTGGCCACGTCTCTTTTACGAAAAGGCCTTTGGCCTGAATCGTTCAGCTGGAACAGGAAGGTGGGTGTGGCACGCGCCCTCCGACGGAATCTTCTTTGCCTTCTGCTGCGTGTTCTGGCGCGTAAGGAAGAAACAATGCTAGCAAAGGTAGCATATGCTGGTGCAGCAACGAATTTTAAGACCGGGGGACCTAGGGCGATAAAGCCGCGGAAACAAAATTAGAGAACAGCTGCAGAGGAAAAAATTGGAAGAAGTAAAATGCCCTTTTTAGAATGTGTCCCTGCATTCATTGAGAAGTTATCGTGTCCGCGCTGTTAGGGCAAGGCGAGTTTCAACTAAATTGGTTTATTTGAGACTTTACATTGCAGCCATCTCGACACATGTCTTCGGCGTATGTGCGTCGATCGAGTCTCATTCGCACTCCCGCTGCGCGCGCATGTGGCGCCACCTGCCAGTACTCCCGCTCAAGAGTTGCTGGGAAGCCTTCGGTACCACCTCCTGGTCTTCTGCATCCTATAGACGTGCCTGTGGAACCGTTCCACCATGTAGGGCTCGACCTCCTTGGGCCATTCCCGACCTCGGACTCCGGAAATAGGTGGATCGCGGTAGCCACAGACTATGCGACTCGGTATGCGATCACCCGTGCATTGCCTACGAGCTGCGCGACCGATGTGGCAGACTTTCTTTTGCACAATCTCATTCTGCAACATGGTGCCCCTCGTCAGTTACTCACAGACCGCGGACGCTATTTCCTGTCCAGAGTTGTTGACGACATCCTGCGTTCATGTTCTACCAAGCATAAGATTGCCACAGCATACCACCCGCAGACCAACGGGCTAACCGAGCGTTTGAACCGAACATTGACAGACATGTTGTCTATGTACGTCTCCCCCGACCACAAAGACTGGATCTCGCCTTGCCCTACGTCACGTTCGCTTATAACACCTCGCGGCATGACACAACTGGTTACTCTCCTTTTTATCTCTTGTACGGGAGACACGCCGTCCTGCCTTTGGATACACTCGTCCCATCTGCTGACCGTCCAGTCACCGCCTATGCCCGTGACGCCATTGCTCAAGCTGCAGACGCTCGCCAAATCGCCCGTACTCGGCTACAAGCGTCCCAGCAAGCACAGAAGTCTCTGTATGATCATCACCATCGCCATGTCACTTACATACATTTCTCTTCCTATTCACACTCTTGCGTTCGACTTTCCTGCCTTCACTACATTCCATAACACCTCGCGTTCCTGCTTCACTCGTAAATTTACTCATCCCCAATAACATGTCGCCGCAATGACTTCTTTATCTTTTTCATTCGTACAGGCAAATTTAGATCATTGCAGGAACGCCACACCGGTATTGGTAGAAAGATTACGGGAGGGAGACTTTCACTTCGCTCTCATCTCCGACCCTTACACACGTGCTGACACCATCACAGGTATACCACCAGAGTGGACCGTGTTCGCCGCCCAGTCCAGTCCACGTTCCGCCATCATCGCACGACAACACCAATATGACATCTTTCCAATAAAACTCACAACACGCGTGGTTGCCGTCATCTGTTCCACGGCCACCGCATCATGTTTGTTAATTTCAGCTTACGCTCCGCCACATACACCAATGACTCAGACATTCGATGACATTAGACACGCACTTATCCTGACGGAGGGAATGCCGGTCGTATTGGGGGGCGATTTCAACGCCAAACATACGGCCTGGGGACCACATATTTGTGACATCAGGGGAGGGGAGCTGCTAAATTTTGCAATGTCCTCAGGCCTGTTAATTTTAAACGATCCGGCATCCCCCCCGACGTACTCCACACCATACACAGACAGTTGGATTGATGTAACATTTGCCTCCACTCACATGCTCACGTTACCATACACATGGCTAGTTTCAGAAACAAGTACACTTTCTGAACATAAACACATTGAAGTTATATTGGGCACACGTTCAACATCCAGACAGCGCAGACTTACATTTAGAGGAACTACACGATTACTACATGACATGTCACAAAATCCATTTTTCGATGCGGTGGCCGGCGTCCGCTTGGCTTCGGCGGACGCCATTGACACAATCATTGACAAATTACACCTCATCATTGACAAATCACGCAAGAAACACTCATCCCTCAGACCCGCACCAACAAAAACACACCTACCTGCGTCGTGGTGGAGACCTCAACTAACATCTGAGAGGTCACGTGTGCGTGCACTACGACGACGCTACCAACGCACAAAACACAATCCAATTAGACAACATTACGGACACATTTATTATGCTGCTCTCCGCGTCTACAGACAACACATCGAAGAGGCACGCCACATTGACACACAGACGTTAGCCCGCGATTTCATTAGGAGCGGAGTATTCGGCCGACCTTTCAAAATTGCTTTCCAACGCTTACGTGCACCACTCACACTGTCACCAATACAACGACCAGACGGAACACTTACAACATCACTACTTGAAACCACCAACACACTGCTCACTGCACACGTTGCCACAGACGACATCACATTAGACTTACCACAGCACACGCACATAAGATCGTTGGCGCGGGACACTGCGCTGGGCGGCCCCGACGACGTGCCCTTCACTTACGGCGAGGTGGACATGGCGTTCTCTCGCATCAAGCAGGGCACGGCGTCGGGCCTCGACGGCCTCACGCCGCGTGTCGTCACTACACTGTGGACACAACACCCTCATTTCTTCATAACCGTGTTCTCGTCGGCCCTTCGCTTCGGCCATTTCCCGGTGGCTTGGCGAAAGGGTCGCATCATTTTCATCCACAAACCTGGCAGACCACAACACGCAGACACTTCATATCGTCCCATCGTCATGAACTCGGTGCTAGGCAAGGTGCTCGAGCGTCTTCTCTATGGTCGCCTCTACCACTTCATGGCCCACCAAAATTTACTTCATCCCAACCAATTCGGCTTCACAAGACAGCGAAGCGCCGTACAGGCCCTTTTCGCCTTAGTCTCTAAATTACGAGGGTTCCGCAAAGACGGCCTCCACGCCATACTCGTTTCGATCGATTTCAGGGGCGCCTTCGACAGTGTATGGCATCCCCTTGTGCTCAGTTCTCTCGCACAATGGGGATGTCCGAGAAACCTCTGCGCCCTGCTCCGGTCCTTTCTATCGGACCGCGAGGTGGTGTTCCGCTCTCATGCGGGCGACGCGGTTGCGCGTCCCACCTTGGTGAGCCCGCAGGGATCTCCGCTGTCACCGCTCCTCTGGAACATAGTTGTGCGTGGTTTGCTCGAGCTGCCGATGCCAGAGGGTGTGTCGCTCCAGGCCTACGCAGACGACGTTGTCGTCATTGTGCCTGGCAGTTGCAGGAAGCAGCTAACGGCTCTCGCGGAGGAGGCACTCGGCCGAGTAGCCTCGTGGGCGAAGGGGGCAAGGGTTTCCATCAGCAGGGAGAAGACGGTGTGCCTTCTCATCTCTCCCCCGGGGGAGTATGGGACGCACACCTCCCGCCATTCGCCTCGACGGAGTCCGCCTGCAATTCAGGCCCTCCGTTCGAGTGCTTGGCGTTGTCTTCGACCGCACCCTGTCCTTCATAGCTCACGGGGATTTGCTCAAGGAGCGCGCCGAGATGCTCTCTGCGCGCCTCAGCACGTTCCTGCGGCTCAGCGGCACGCCGGCTCCCGGCCAGCTCAGGGCACTTTACACCCAGGTCGTCTTGCCGGCCCTCACGTACGCGTCCCCTGTGTGGTGGACAGAAAGTCCCCACTCCGGACTGCGTGCTCGTTTGGTTTCCGTCCAACGGGCCCCGCTTCTTGCGTTGGTCCGGGCGTACTCCACTACGAGCACGAGGGCGCTCCAAATTCTGTTGCGGGCGCCTCCTCTGCATCTCGACCTTGACCGGTTGAATGCGGAGTTTGCGCTCTTCGCACGTAGATTGGACGTCACGTTCGGTTCTAGAACGTATCGCGCCTCCGAAGTGGCGGCACCGTACGACGACACGCTTCAGCACCCTGCCGAGGCCGTCTCATTCCCACACACACATTTACAATCAGAAGACATATCCATTTACTCTCGCCAACATGGATACCATATCTACACAGACGGCTCATACACAACAACATCGGCTGGCGCTTCATACGTCATGTTTGATTCCATGGACCATCTCATTGCAGTCGGTCGCTTTCGGGTCGAGCTTTCATCCAGTGCTTACGGTGCAGAACTCATTGCTTTCCAGGAGGCCATTACATATTCTTTAACATTACCAGGTACACTACCTATACACATATATACAGATTGCTTGTCCCTCCTCAAAACATTAAACAATTACATCACAACAGACACTCGTATCTTTCACATCAAGCAATCATTACACACGTTAACACAGGCTCGACCCGTAAAGATATACCATGTTCCATCTCACTCCGGAGTTCTTGGTAATGAACTCGCGGACATCATCGCATCTCGCGCCAGCCGATCCACACGCATCAGACAATCCACTCTAACTCGATCATCCATACGGAAACACTTACACAACACTGTACTCGCACAATGGCATCACTGGTGGCAACACAACAACGAGGGAACCGGAATATATTCCTGGATTCCCAGTGTACATAACATTCCAGACACATTTCCACCACCCAAACCACTAACAACACTCCTCACCGGTCATGGCCGCTTCCCATTTTATTTTCACCGCTTCGGACTATCATCATCACCATCATGTCCCTGTGGTCACCCAACCGGTGATGTGCCTCATTATTTGTCACTTCATTGTCCCATCACACAAGACATTGCTACACAATTACCGCGTTCACAAACACAAACAAACACCACTGCGGTGTGGCGGTCCTGGCTTGATGACCGCCGCACCGTAGCTTTGTTACTCCGAATAGTGTCGCTAGTCAGTCAGTCGCTCCCTGATCATTCACGCCGCTAGTACATTACACATGACACATTTACTCACACACACACATACATATGACTGAGTACCGCTTCCACAGGGGGGACATTTGGCCCCATCATGGGTGGATGCTGGTGTGTCCTCCTCTCTGTGGCGGTGTGTCTCGGTTACTCAGAATACTTACACATTACACTTTTCTTTCATTTCACAGTCCTATCCATACATCTACACTACATTTACACATATCTTGATTTCACTCCTTTTCTATTCGCTTCTTTTCTTTTACATTTCTTACGTCACACTCCTTAACCCTATGCACCACCCCCTTTCCTTTTCCTTTTTCCTTCTTTCTAACACTTTCTACATACTTTCTACACATTTCTTATTCCTAGACTTTTTTCCATTTCTTTATTTTCCTTTTTCTTTCTCTTCTGTTCTTTCATATCAATCACATACAAGAGGCACATTTTCTATACCTATCTCATTTCGCCCACGTTTCTTTCCTACTGCTTTCACTTCTGCTTTATACTTCACAAGCCTTTTACCCATTTCCTACGCCTTCAAGAACTTCACCTTCTCCCTTTCTACTCGCCCTCCAAGATCTTCTTTCTGCTGCCTCCTGGATTGAGGAGCCATAGACCTGCACCACCTGGCTTCAACTTGTGCTTCTCCTCATCATACCCATACTCATTACTTTTCTTCTATTTTCTATTTTCCCTTTTCTTTTGTTTCCCATTTCTGATTTTTCTTTCCTTTTCTCTACTTTTCTTCTTTTTCTATTCTCGCTTCTAATTTGTTTTTCATTTCTGACTCTTCTCTTTCTATTCCCTATTTTATTTTTCATTTCTTTTCCCTTTCTTTCTTTCTTTTCTTTTGTTAATTTTATTGTAAATATTTTTCCCTTGTACTTACTAGTTCTTTTGTAAATATTAGTCCTTTTTGCAATTTTCTTCTACATATGTTCTAATCATTTCTTTTCAGTTCTTTTTCTTCTATTTTCTCTTCTCACCTCCAATTTGTTTCTTGTTTCTCACTTTTCCTTTTCTTTCCTCTCTTTTCCTTTTCTTTTCTTTTCTCGCTTCTCCTTTGTTTTCCTTTCCTGCCTTTTCTTTTTCTTTCCATATTTTATTTTCCTTCTCTTTTCCCTTTCTCCTTTTCTTTTCCTTTTGTAAATATTGTAAATATTGCTATAAATATTTTTCTCTTGTAAATCTTATAATTTTGTGAATTACTATTTATTGTAATTTTCTTGTACATATGTTCTTGTCATTTCCATGCTTTTTTTTTTCTTTCACTTTCTTCCTCTTGGCACCATCATCGCTTTTGTAAATAAAAGAAGCTCTCCGAGGATCTATCATCCCTCTGTGCTCGTTGAGCCCTTCGGACACAATGCTACCGTGCCCTCCTTTTATTTTTCCCATTGGCTTTTTCCACCAAATTCTACTTTTGGCCATTTGGGCCCTTTTCTTTTATTTTTGATTGGTTTAAGCCTGTTGATGCTCCGCAGGTGCAGGCTCTTTCTCATTCCACTTTATTTTTGCCGTTATTTTGATTTTAGCATGGAATGAGACTCCTACTGGGACTGGGGCTACAGGCCCAGGCGACTTGGTACTTTCACGACGAGTCGGCTTCTTGCCGTGACCATTCCTGGTTGCAGACGCTGGAGGTGGCGGCTGTTTACGACTGTCCTTTAGATGTATTAAAAAACCTCGCTTTTATTTCTCCTTCAGCCCTTAGTTTGTTTTTGTTTTGTTTTAGTGTTCGCATTCTGGTTCCTTTTTTCGCGTATCATTTGCTACTCATATTGCGTACTTTGCAAGCAGCTCCGCAAAACAAAAGTTTAAAGAAGGAAGCAGCCCGGAAATCTCGCTTGATGCTGGGTTGTCTGCGCACCGCCCGCGTCGTTTCGGGGTCGGACTGTATCCGTCATCACAGCAGGGGCACGCCGAAGACAAGCGAACCCACGAGGTGGACGCTACTTAGACGGGACGGAATGCGTGAGAAGCGCACACTGCGCAGTGTTATAATTATGGTCCTGCGAACATGGGGGGGGGGGGGGGCGGGATGCGACGAAATATTCTGCCGTTGACTGTAAGCCAAGATATGACAAAAAAAAGTTGTTCGCTCTGCAGTGGAGCGTCGTTCCCACACAGATGCTGCATCTACCAAGGTGAGTTCCGGAAGTGTTATAAATACCCACAGCATCAGGATATTGTGTGAAGTCAGGTGGCCGGAATTATCCCAGAGCCCCCCACTATGGTCGCTCTCTCTTAGCTCATCCCCAAATTCCCGGCGTTAAACCCGACATACTTTTCCCTTTTCCTGATGCAGTACTAATACTCACTACAACGCTGTGGATTGAACAGACGAGAAAAAAGTGAAAGAACAGACGCCAAACACATTTTCACGGGGAGAGCGCGGAACGCGGCAAGTGAGCTCTATGGAGTAGGAAGAAGCAGAGTACTAACGCGGTGACACAAATGATGGCGCCAAGGCAGCGCCACGCAGCAGGCATCCGCGATGCATGCCACGACGCATGCGGGCATTTTCAAACCAAGGGAAAGGAAGCGTCCCCACCGGGAATCCCGGCACGGCCTGAGCAGCGGCATGGCAGTAGTGCGGTACCAGAGCCAAGGATAGATCCAAGCGCCATGTACAAAATGCCCTCCCCACAAGCTCTCTCCAATGTAGCAAAACTGAGCCCTTGTTATGAGCGGTGTCGGTGCCCCTGTCTACCTCCGTGGACACGGGTGTCGACATTTAGGCGTGGAGGATGCTTGTCGCGGTAATTTCTGCAAAGGATCGAAGATTTTTAGGCAAAATGGAGTTCAGCGCTCTAGTGTGTCGTCCTCTTCTTAACCCTTGTGTTGATTTGTACCAGTACAAAAGTTGACATTTCCTGCCATTATTAATTGCATTTGGCTTGTCAGAGCTGCGAAGCGCTCTCAAGCAGTTCTTCTTTCTTGGCACTTGATACATTGGGATCTAAAACGAAAAGGAGAGAGAGAGAGAGAGAGAAAAGTTTTAAAGAGAGGAAAAGGAGGAGAGGTCGGCCGGTGGTAACTTGGCCCTGGCCTGCTACTCCACACTGGGGAAAGCGAAGATGAGGAAAGGGAAAGGGCGAATGAAGGTTGATGATGGCATAATAAAGTGAGTTTCATAGGTGATGTACACGCACAACACACACTGGCTGGTACTCGCATCGCAGTGAGTAGACGCACGTGAAATTCATGTCTTGAACACATACCGACGCATGTCATTAACACATACTGCTCTAGGGGCTCCATGGAAACACATATGTTCACTCTCACGCATGTCAGACCGTAAACTGAGCAAGCCGTGTAAACTGCGTAAACTGTGTAGGTAGTGCATGGGCAGTCAAAGACGGGTATCTAGGCCTGTTTCACATAAAAACTTGAGCAGGGCCTTCGTAACACAACACCAGTCAGCACGTTCTGCCCTGGCGCTTAGAATAGGTTCTTCAGAGAGAGGGCGAGAGTTCAGTTGTCTCACGCTCGCTTCCAATGTTCTCTACTCATCAGTGTAGTTCGGGCAGTCACAAAAAACATGCCCAATAGTTTATGAAGTGCGGCACTGTACGCAATTTTTGGGTTAGTTTCATTTCCGACATTGCGAAGGTAGTGTTTGGTGTACGCAACGCCAAGCCGTAAACGGTGGAATAAAGTCCCTTGACGCAGCATTACCATACATGGGACATAACATCGTGATCCGGCGTCAATCTTACAGATGCGGTCTTGTTGATGGCTCGAATCGTTCTAGTGCAACTGCATTGCGGCTTCCACGAATTGAGCCAGCAAGGCTCCGATGCCAGAACTGGAAAAGGCTAGCCGAGCCTCGGCATCAGCACGCTCGTTTTCCGCTATGCCTCAATAGCTCGATATCGACTGAAGATTTTTGAAATAGCCGCGGTGAAAATCCTCAGCTGACAAAAGCCCAGTCTCTTGAACCAGCGGCGCGCCTGTCCTTGTTTTAACATAAGTTTGTATGACCTGTGATGCCGATCTCGAGTCGCAGAATATAGTCCATTGGTGCGCTGAGTGGTGACCAATATAACGGACGGCTTCTCGTATGGCTGTGAATTCGGCTTCCGTAGATGACGTTTTATGGATTAGCCTGAAACGATGACACAACAAATTTCTTGGCACTATCACCACTGCAATCGAAGAGGTGGTCGTCACAGATCCGTCCACAAAAAACATGCTGGGAGTGACGATAAATAGACACAATGTACGACAACGCCAGCTGTATCAGACCCGGGATGTGCGTCTTCTCTGTTATCCCTGGAATGGTTGTAGGTATGTACGGTTTCGGTACTGCCCAAAGTGGCACCTCCGCAATCTGGTGTGGCATGTAGTTCGAAGGCACCGCATTGCACTGCACACAGAGGGGTTTGGAAAACGGTGAATATGGACACACAACACTAATATTTTTCAGGGGGTGTTGACGATGCCTTCTCAAATGTCCCAATCCCATACAAAGTGACTCCTGAAGAAAATAAATTCGTGCTAGGCAGGCTCGGGCCTCGTAAAATGTGCCCGATGTAGAAGTTTTGCGTGGCAAACCCAAGCATACTTAAACCACCAGCATGCGCACTTTCAAGCGCACGCGGGCCTGATAGTGTGACACCCCAGAGAACGGGTGCACTGTATCTGTGAAGACCGACTACCAGCGCCTGGTACACGTGAAGCAAATATCGCTCAGAGTTACCTCAGCATTCCTCTGCCATACACCGCACAGTGATTGTAAAGCTGTCGAGCTTTTTCTTGAGCTAAGAAATGTGCTTCGTCAGGGACATGTCACTGTCTATCGTAACACCTAAGATTGTGTGATGTGTTACGGATGTAACAATTTGTCCCCCGATTGTGGCCGGATGCCACGCCATTCACTCACGTGTGAAAGCTAAAACTGCGCTTTTAATTGGTGGAAGTTCAAGTCCAAAACGGAAATTATATAAAAATCCGGTACTTGATGTACATCGGGTACAAAAATAACAGAGCCTCCCTCCAAGCCCCGAACCGCACCGCTTTGCATGTGGGCGTGTCTCTACGATGCTCTCCTGATGTCGAGAAGGGGGATACGTAAAGCCCGAGATACCAGGAGTGCTTTGTCGGTTGACGCCCACATGCAGATCGGCACGGTTCTGGGCTTGTAGGTGGGTTAAGCTACTTTGGCCCCCGATAGTGCAGTGCCTTGGAAACGTGCAAACGAATGCAAAGCGCACTTGTTTTTTTGAGCGTGCCGGATCCTGCTGGTCATCGATGGAAAGGGAGATCGTATTCCGCCTATGTTTCGTGACGGCAGGTACCCATGATCCATTTTTGAGAAGCATTAACCATGAATTGCGTGGTAAATACTTATGATTGGCAAAATTAATGGCAAGATGGGCAAATCATGCCGAAACAAAAATACTGCCCCTTTGGATCATTCATTTTCATTTTCCTAGTGCCCTACATCCGTAAACGTGGCATCGGCAAGTGTTCGGGAGGGATATATAGTACATTTTTGAGCTTTTTCCTTACCCTCCAAGTTACAGAACCACAGGTGAGAACAGGTAGAATCCAAATAATTGATATTGTTATTCCGTGAGCACTAATTCTATGAGTACCAACTACGAGAAAAATCGTCCATTGTCTGTTCCGTTGTTTGTAGTCGGCTGCCCTAGCGCGAGCAACTCGTCCCGAAGCACTGACCGCTTATCGTCGTCTTCTACGCAGCAGAAATTCATTCTTTCTCACTGCTTCGAATGCATTGAACATTCTGTGCAGTTTTTCTGTCCACGTTTATCAAAATCTCGTTGTGATACGTTTGTCACTGCTGCAGGTGAAGACAACGAATTTTACCTCCACTGTCGTTGCCAGAATCTTTTGATGCCCGCTTATCCGACTGGTTGCCATTGTCTTTATCGGACAGTTTCACAGCGGTGCTGCTTGCTCGAAAAAAATAAACCATGCCCGTCATAAACACAAGAATGATCGTCTGATCGTAAAGATCAACAAATGCGCGTGTATACAATTACGATGAGTTACTTGCAAATGCTATTGAAAATGTAAAATACTACAAACATTGCGTGCTTCATCTGCGCATAAAAAAGCTCACTTCTCACTGAAACTATGGAAGTATACTGAGATGTGAATTTTACTTTTTCGAATTTTTCTGACGTCAGCTGCCTTATTTCTTTCTCCTTTCCTTTCTCCTACCCTTGCTGTCTTGCTTTTAAAATTTGTGGCGTGTACCTGCACGTGCTACCTACTGCGAGCATTGTTTCTTGCACACGTACCGTACAGAACACGGAGCAGAAGTCAGCGAATATTGCCTAGTGGTATTCTTGACACCAGCGCTCGCATTGGAGGTGTCCAGTTCAGGCCAGAGGTTCTTTCGTCCGCTGGACGTGGCCACGTTGCACCCGTCTGCCTACCAATGTTCGTTCGCATTCTGGCTCGCAGATTCGGTGCCGTTCAAAAGGGTCCTGACTGCATCGGGAATGCGTGGTCGTCACTGAACAAGCAGCCGGCTACTGCAATGGCAGGGGCGGTCACAACACGACCAGCCCACATGGTGCATTCAGCGCTGGGCATTGGAGACGCCATCTTGCTCCAAGACGAAGACCGTGGATGACGTGATATGCATCCGTACGGGACCTCACCGATCCCGGCAGAGCTGTTAGAGGAACTCCCAGCGACCACCACGGTGATGCACTTTCCAAGAGCTTCTTTCTGATTTTCAGCAAAACATGCCATGGCTATGAGCTAGCGAACACACCGCTTCTCAGAACATGAGCAGCAAGCTCGCTGGGCTAGCGCTTTGTAATGTTACGGTGCAGCTTTTTCCTAGAATCTAGAGTTTCGTACGATGAAAAGCTGGCACGTCCAAGAGATATTACGTGAACCATTAAGAGTCGCTTTTAGCATAGTGCCGAGTGGTAGTAAGTCGGTTGGATCACATTCCGTTTCTCATTCCCAACAGAAAGCTTGACACACATTCTCAAGTTATGTGCGGTAGCAATTTCAATTACTGTTGCATGCACAATCATAGCTTCATTACCCGGTAACCGATGAACTTTAGTGTGTTTGACCTGGACTTTTGCAGCGGCACAAGCGCGATCTATTGACTGGAACTGTCAAACTGTCTTCCTGGTGTAATGTTGGATGCGCAAGCCTGTCGAATAGACAGTGATGCGACAACTCAGTAGTTTATGTTTAAAATCAGCAGTGTTGGAAAAGTGAGAACGCATAAGGACCCGGTGCCGCAGTGCGATTGCAGCCGTTGAAGCCCGCGCGGCGGCGATCTTGTGTATTGCAGCTCAACACCCCTTCAGCGCCGGAATTCCGTCGGTTACGTCCGTTCGTTGTCTATATTTGGTTTTGATCTTGCCCTTTTCTGGTCAACAAAAAATGTTCCCTTGGGTTTCGTGGTTGTCACACGAAACTGCGTTTGTTTCTACCATTCTTACCAGGGCGTATACAGCAGTTTCTTGCGAGATTTCGCATGATTTAATGCGCAGCGACTCCTGCATAAAAAGCAGTTTCTTATGGCCTTTATAGTTGTGATTGGTCCCTTGAGATTAGAGGCCGCATAGTAGTCTCCAATTAATGTTTTCTACTTGTTATGTTTTCAAAGTCCAAGAACATTCTGAAAGAAATTGCAAAAAAAAAATAGCCATATCTTGTTTCATCTGGAAATTACAGCCAACTGTAGAAACCTTACTTCTGTTTTTCGAAACCAAAACTAGTTTACATTTGTTTCTAATGTAGTCGTTTCACTTTTTGTAGTAAATATTTGTCCTAATATATTTTGAACGTTTCTGATGCTATCTGGAATCCTTACACTTGGTGATCTGTGCATATTACTTAAGAACAGAAAGACGCGGGTTCGTACCCGGCCGCGGCGGCTAGAATTTCTTTGGAGGAGAAATTCTAGAGGCCCGTCTACTGTGCGATGTCAGTGCACGTTAAAGAACCCCAGGTGGTCGAAATTTCCGGAGCCCTCCACTACGGCGTCTCTCATAGCCTTAGTCGCTTTGGGACGTTAAACCCTATAAACTAAACCAAACTTAAGAACAGTCCCAAAATGAATGCGGGTCGCTTGAAGACAGTGTGGGATGTGAGTGAAAAAGCAAGTTGACTGACTTCACTGCCGGCAAGCTTCAAATCTTGTAGTGCATCGCCTTAGGAACAGACATGGAATGCCTTACAAGAATGAGTCAAGCCACGAAAACCAGTCACTTTCACTGTAATTCTAAACACGAGAATCAAATCATGGTTTTCACCACACGGATTAGAGTAATTTAGAGAGATCTGAAGCAATGAGGCAAGGGAGCTTTCCTGTCAAAAGTGGCCTTCCGAAAAGAGATGAACAACTATTTCATAGCTCTAGTCAGTTATCTGTGCTCAGATGGATTGCTGTCCATATTGTCAGTCTTAAAATACGACACGCACATAAGTGCTTTAATGGGCTTGCCGGACTCTCAACAAGCATGATGTTTAGGTCACTGATGCTTAAGAAGCAACCATATTGTGGATACGTAACGCAAGCGCTGGCATAGAGGCACCAAATTACTCAAGAAGGCTTGCATCGCCAAATATTTCTATAGAATAAAAAAGGCTTAGTGTGCTTCAAGTAACTCTCTAAAATAAGCAAGTAAGAAGAGACGGGCAGTACTCAATCACAGAAAGCCTTCACTATGTTTCACGAATGCCCCAGCTATGAGTGGGTTACATTTCATGTATTTACGTAAATTTTACATTACGTATAAGCATAAAATGCTTTTACGCACTGTTCAGCTTCTTCCTGAAGGTTGTGTTATGCGAGCACTGATAACTTTTTTGTGAATGAAAATTTTTGAAGCGATATTTTTTCCTTTTCCTAACACATACAGACAAGCAATGAACTAGGATAATTAAAGCAGATGTGAACGTTTTGACACTACAGCTCACTGTTTGAATACCTGTATTGAATCTGCGCTAGTTTTCTTCATTTCATTCAGTTAGTTGAAGATTACGTCCTTAATTTTAATCACAATATATTTAGCCTACTTCACTGGATAGGGCACACAGCTACATAAATTATATTTATTTTTTTGTTTCGCCATCTCGGAGATTACTTATCACTACTAGCCATGCTGATACATTTTTTCGCAATTGACACACAATAAATTGCGCCGTTCTTTTCGTTTTGAATAACGTCTGAAGTCAAATAAAATATGCTCTATTAGGTAAAATAATACTTCTAATTATGATTTCTGATTTTAAGATTTTTATTTGATATATGGGTTCCCACCCCAAAAGAGGCCACGAAAGAGAGAAACAGATCTACTAGTCAGTGATATCCTGCGATGGAGCAGTGGTTAAGCAGGAGGCCACATTCTAAATTAGCCTTACCCTACATTATGTTCTCTGTAGAATGTGGGACTCGAGGTTAATTTTCAGCAAATTAGTTCCACCCGTACTTTTCCTGAGCCGCACTGAGGTTATCAAGTTTCGCATTTCCTATCTTCCAGCACCACTTCTTATCTGTTTTCGCTGCAACATGCGACTCATGTCTTATTGGGTGTCCTTTGCAAGATGCTCGTTCCTGAGCGCCGGACATGGTGTCAAGGTATTTCTGTGGGTGATGCCTTGAGCGTGAACACCAGTGGTCTTTCAGGCGATTTGTATCGTGGTTTGATCCGAATTGATGCGTTTGTCTAAGAGTGAAGGATGAAGACTTCTGTAACTTTGTATGTATCGATATTTCTCTCCTTAAAACAGTCACACAAGTTGCCCTATAAAGAAACTTTCGCAGTCCTTCAGAGCGCAAAACTGAGGAAAGCGCCAACGTATCTACCTAATACATAAATAAACACTAAAGTGAATGATTTATTTTCAGAAAATTTGAAGAAACGAATTTGGAAAAAACTATTGCAGACATTAACTCGTTTCGGTTTCTCGTCCGACCTGATTACAGACAATGTTTCTCATTTCACAAGTAAACTCTTTGTAGACTCCTGTCGCGCGCTTCAGATCCGCCACAAGAGAACGAGCTCCTACCACGCTCAGAGAAACATAACCGAGAGGGTGGATCGAAATATGACGAGCGTGCTGGTCGCGACGACGGAGTAACACAGAGACTGGTACGCGCGGCTGTCCGGACAGGCGTTCACTGCAAGGACAACCGTGAACAGCTGGGAGGGTATTACACTGGCTTACTTGAATTTTGGGAGAGAGATCACATTTCCGCTAGAAAATGCCCTACTCGACGCGCCGAGGCCCGCGCCCCCTCCACTTTCGCAGTACGCGGCAAGGTTCCAGGAGCGTCTGGAGGCAGCGCAGCGCGCGGCTCGCGAAAAACTCGATGTCGCGCGCATGAAGCAGGCGGATCAGTACAATGAAGATCGCTGTCACGTCGTTTTCACCTGGGGCGACTTAGTACACATGAGGACGCACCCACGTATTAACGCTGCACGCGGTTTTGCCGCGTCACTAGCGCACAAATGGGCTGGACCGTACGAAGTTGCGGCATTGACTACGCCGCTCAACTACCAGCTGCGGTTTTTTGCTAAAGACGAAACTGCGGGTCCCGTACATATCGCTGATTTGAAGGCTTTCCATCCTCGCAGGGACGTTGACTGCTAAACGGCGCAAAATTGGAGCGATGCGGCGATCTGACCCCCCAGAGGACGAGCAAGTAGCGGTACGGTTTGCAACCGACACTACAACCTGAGGGCCAGGCAGCTCTCGTGTCTCTCGATAAATGATCAGTCGCAAAGCGGTCGCTTCTCAGCATGCCTTCTAGGAAGCTCCAGCGTACCGGCACCCGTGGCTCGGAAGCCAACAGGCAAGGAAGACCGTCGTCGGACGGTGGCCGCCGGCAAGGCACGCCACCCGGCCACCCGCCACCGCCAGCCTAACTGCGCGGCCAGCCCCTGGAGAGGAACTCCCAGTGGTGCAGGCCAGCGCAAGAGGGCCCATAATCAACCAGCGCAAAGCCCCCCTCCGCAACAAGCCGGCACACCGGCCGTCGAGGAGCCGCAGCCCAAGTAGCCCAGGGTCCTGCGGTACGTAGCCAGCTGGACGATGGTCGCCAACGGAGCGGCCGGCTCATACTGCGCGAGGTCCAGGTAGTGGGACCAGGAGCAGCCCCTTCACAGCGGCGACCTTCTGTCAGTGCCGCAGCCTTTCCGCGGCGTGACCCTGGAGGAGCGGACCCAGGAGCCACCGGCCGGGTACAAAGACGAGGAGCGGGCCCGGATGTGCTGCCTCTGCGGCGCACTCGTTCTGCACCGACTCAGCAATGAGGCCGGTGCTCTCCACAAAGCGCACAAGGAGGAGGCGCATAAATATATGGCGGCTGCAGCAGCCTCCCCCGCTGCGCCACTGGGGCCTCTCCAGAGGGGCAGCCCGGAGGAGGCGGGCCCCGCATCCTCCAGACCAGCCGCCCAGAGCTGCTGCCCCTGGCGGCCGAGGAGCTCTTCAAGGCGCTGCCGGCAGGGCCCCCAGTGGAGCCGAGCGCCTCGCTCCCGCAGCAGGCAGGTGGTCAGCTGATCCAGCTGAAACGGCCCCCCGCGAGCTCCCCTTGCCCCTTTCGACTACACCATGGACGCCGACTCGAGAACTAGGGACGGACACGGGCCCACTCTAATCCCGCGCCACTCCCTCTGGTACCCTCGGCCAGCATTCCTCTCCCGAGTGGGGCATGAGGAACCAGGCTACGCAGTGGAGGCTATTTAAGGTGGGCCCGACCACCGAGGCGGCCTCTTGACGCCTGCCCCGAAGACCTCCTGACTCCCTCTGCCTAGACGACGCCTGACCCCCTTGCCACGGCACCATGTGAGATAAAGAACTATTACAGTGACCTGGCTGGAGTCGCTATCTGTGCTTCCCCGCGCAGAGGAATCGCCCACAACTGTTGCATAAATCTTTGCTCAGTAGCAGCTTAAAACCTGGAAAGAATACCAGAGACCGTATTAGGGTATTTTGAATTGCTTCCGCTCACTCGCCTGAGATTTCGCAGGCGCGGTAAAAGGCGGTGAAGACATGACGTTCGTCGTTGGTGGCTTTGGGGGAAATGTTCCTTTCCAGAGAAATTAGAATATGATTTCACACTACTAAGCTCAAGTTAAGACGCCCCAGTGTAAGATTCGTTTCAGCGCTGCGAAAGCTGTATAGCTGTACGTGAGTGTACTAAGTTCAGTCTTTGCATGAAGCCAATCTTTGCAGCATATGTAAGTGATCTACATCGGTGTAAGACATGGACTGCCTGTGCAGCGCGTCAATTCTACATGAGAGACGCGGGATAACCAGTGTGTGCGTGACATCACTGTTGCCTGCGTCATCCGATAAAAATGATTGTATTGTGGCATTTTACCCTCTATTTGCTCGGCCTCACACTTTCCTTCACATTTAACCGCTGTGGAGTAGCAGGGCAGGATCACTGCAACCGTCTGCGCCTTTCCTCTTATTATGCTCTGCACCTCCTGTCGATGTTTTTTTAAATAAGCGAGACTCTCATCTGACGCATAAATCAATTCTTTACTAGTGAAAATTTCTCAAAGGGCAGTATTACTGTCCAAAACTCTTCCTTTGGTTCGTCCCCCGAACTCCGCAAAGCCCACGAAGCAGCTCTAGGCTCCGCATGGTGGAATCTGCATAGAAGTAAGAGCAGAGATACGACGCTTATTCTGCAGTGTAGATTGCTTTCAGCACGGGCATGCAGACCAATAGAGTAGCTGAAAAACCCATATAAGAGTAGATTTCTAGTGAGTTGTACGTTCCAGCAGATTCCGATACAACCATCGCACTTACGTGCATTTCTACGTTTTTCACAAGAGTTACAATACCGCAAGTAATGTTTCCCTACAACACTTCTCTACAAACAAGAACCACTTCAGCCTAAGTTTTCTCAAACAAACTTTAAAGGCGACCTCTCACACCATGCAGAATATCCAGGAAAACAGAGTTGTGGAGTATACACAAGGCTTCGGAGTTTTTTTGCATCGTTACACGAAATCCTTCATGACCGAAAGGCCTGGCCTGCAGTGCAGCAATTCACATTAGGCGCTGCCTCGTTCTTCTTGTTGTTATACTGAAGTGTGAGCATTATCGTGCGTTCCCTACAGTAGAAGACATGAGTCTCCCTTGGACTGGTCGATCCAGGTTCCCGTATTTACTCCAATATTGGTAGATGCGTAGTATGCATAGATACCCCAGATTCAGAAACGAGAGGAAGATGAAGTGGAATGTCGTGCAGGAGACAAACGGAGGATCCAAGCCACCAGAATTTAGTAAAGGCGGCCAGCAAGACGCATGGTACAGCACAGGAGTGACAACGCCGTGGGGAACTTGTAGCCGAAATTGGACACTTCATCCTGAGCAAAGCTCCATAAAACATCCGAGATGGAGAAGTCATCATTTCGTTCGATTAAAGTAAGGCAGGCAAGCGGAACGTCGGCAGCGCAGCGCCGATCCCGAATATTAGCGACAATAGTCCTCAACTGAGGCAGAAAACGCATGGCGCTCTAGTACGCGAAAAGGCGCCCCTGTTGCTTTCCCGAGCATCCATATCAGTTTGCGGCACTATTCAACGCCTCCTCACAGAAGACGACGGCTCGCTTAAAGCTGCCGCGCGGCTGAGCCACTAGCAGAAATGCCCCTTCTGCAACGCGGCCCCGGTTGGCGCGGTGACGGCTCTACGAGCCTCCATGTTTTATTTTTATGGGTCTTATCTCAAAATCCTCTTGTAAAAGAAAACCAGGAAGCTACCATTAGGTAGTAATGGTCGCAGGAGACGAAGTTTGCGGTAAATGCTTGACGCCCTGCGGAAGGCAAGAACATTTCCCAGTAGCGTTCTTCGTTTCGCTTCTCTTGCTTTTCTCTGTTTACATTTGGGTTTACTCGTTCGCCTGACCATGGTTCGCGCACTGGTCGAGCACCGAGTGCGGAGAGCACGATTTAGGAAAAGCGGCTTGTTCTATAGGCGAGTAAATATGGTAGGTAACAGGATAGCGTTTATACAGTATGCACTAAAAACGGTTCAAAAACGGCTACCAAGGTATACTCTAAAATATTTCTGGATATCTATGAAGGCTATATAAGGGAGTTGGTTGTATTCTGTGTATTTCTCTATCATCTGATTGGTAGCGTGAATATGCGCTATTGTCGAGTATCCATAACAAGAGCCTCCCTGTTGAATGGGTTGATTGAAGTCCAAAATTGTCCTGACTATTAGGCAGCGGACAGCAAGCTGATCGGTCTAATTTTTTAAGTCCTTAACGTCTTCTTTTCCATCTATTAGGTTAATGTTAGCGTCATTCCAAGCATCTGGAACGCTCGAGGCCGTTAGGGATTGTGTACACAGAGTGCCTTTGTTTTTATAGCACAAATATCTCCCCTCCTTCCATCAACAGATCTGTTGTTACCTGATCCTCCCCAGTTGCTTTACTACTTTGCCATGGTGCTAAGGCTTTCGTTACCTCTTCTTCTGTTACTGGCGGGATCCCCCATCGCTGTGCGCTTCTGCCTTTCTCACAGACGTTCTGATCATATTGGCTACAGTATCGATTTATGTAAACCTCTTCTGCTACTTTAACAATTTTATCCATATTGCCAATGATATGACCCTATTTGTCTCTTATCGCATACATCTGGTTTCCACTTATGCCAATTTTTCTCTTCACTGCTTATGCGTTCTTTTGTGTATGCTCCATTCTCTCCGTAATAAATTTCCTTAAGTCGGCGACCTTTTGAAAATTTATTATCTTGATACCTCTGCCAGTTCTATTCTCTCTGCAAGCTTAGATGCTTTTACGCTTTGTAGTTTGTGAATGAGATCTTTCCTTTTCATATTTCGTCTCCTGAAAGAGCTTGCCGGCATCCTGTCCAACCAATCTACTGCCTACATCTACTGCGCGCTACTGTTCACAGTGCTATCATTAAGGACGTCTTGTTCAGTTAAAGCCAAATGTCTTTTTTTCGGCGATATCCTGAATTCATCTTTACCGCTTGGCGCTAACTCGTTAATGGTCATTCGGTTCACTAGCTTCTTCCCTTCCCTCTTCAAGACTGAGCTAATTCGAGACAATACCAGTGTGTGGTCGCTACAAAGCACCACTCTGGGGACCTCCACATTCTGCACGATGCCAGAGTGAGCGCATAGTATGAAGGCTATTCCATTTTTAGTCTCACCGGCAGGACTCTTGCACGCCCACTTCCGGTTCCTCTGTTTGCAGAAGGTATTCATAATCCATAATATACTTCTCTGTGCTGATTCTCTAACAACTCACCCCTGCTATTCCTACAGCCTATGCCATAGTTGCCTAACGCCTGGTCTTCGGCTTGCTTACTTTCACATTTAAATCCCCCATTAATACCGTATACTGTGATTTTACTTTGTTGATTGCCGACTTCACGTTTTCATAGAAGCTTTCGACGACGTGGACATCATGACTGGATCTAGGCACGAAGGCCTCGCCCCCTTCAGCTTGTACCTCCTATTAGGCCTAATTACGGTAGCTGCCACCCTCTCGCTGATACAACAGAAACCAATCTTGTTACTACCCATATCCTGATCCATGAGGAATCCAACACCTAGTTCTCGTTTGTCCACTCATCCACGATAGCACAGTACCTGACCGCCCCTTATAACTGTTCACACGACATCTCTTCTAACCTCGCTAAGTCCTCTTCACATTGAAATTAATACCCGCTTTCTCCTCGAACAGCATTACTACGCTAGCTTCACCAGATCAGATTCTCGCATTAAACGATCCCAGGTTCAGTTTCCAATGGCGGTCTGTCAGGAGCCCGTGATTCTCAGCAACCTCAGGTGTATCACAGGTGTGACCGCCGCAGCAGTACTACGCTAGCTTCACCAGATAAGATTCTAGCATTTAACGATCCCAGGTTCAGTTTTCAATGGCGGTCTGTCAGGAGCCCGTGATTCTCAGCAACCTTAGGTGTATCACAGGTGTAACCGCCGCCTTCCACAGTTCCTCCACACCCGCATCTAACTGAGGACCGAGAATGAATTTGTTCATACAATGTTTGGCGGAGTACTAAACCAAGGTGACCAAATACTGCGCTAGTGAGGGAGTGCGTTGTCGACTCTCGTCACCGAGTACAGGTCGAGCCCCATGCCTGGTAATGAAATTCTAGCGATACACGGATTTTGTTTTCAAACCCGGTAGACTTGCCACCGGGATTCGAACCCTGGTCATTTTGCACCCAAAGCGGATCCCCTACCTCTGCGCTATTGCTGCAGCTGAAACTTAATGGGACGCTAAGGTAGAAAGAAGCCTCATCCTTCAGTGCTACTGTGTAGAAGGCTACCACACACTGCACACACTGTTTCCCTCCGGCGTCGATTATATGCAAATGTAAGGACGAGAAGAAACTGCTTTCGTGGTAAAAGGGGCTTACACGTCTCTAGTGAAATCATCGGAAAATTTAAAGCAGAGGCACAAAAGCGCATACTGAACTTTTTTGGCCTCAGAGCTTGTAAATACGCCCAGAAGCTAAAAGTCGTTCTTGGTTTTTGTTAACCTGCGGTACGTTTTTCTTTGACACAATTAAGACCTGCAAATAAACACAAATTTTGGCCAGACTACGTGACGGCGAAAACAGCCATTGGTGTTCCCTTCCTTTGTTCTTGAGTCCAAACCAGGAACTGTACGCAGGCACCTGTTAGATGCGGACGCAGTGTGCGTGCGCTATTGAACGGTACTTACGCTCTGGCACCGGAGAGGCCGCAGGAGCAGGCCGGCAAAACGCCGTCCTATAGGGCAACCGCAACCAAACGCGCCCTCCCGACATCTGCGCCCACAGTAGCGTCGTGGTCGTGCAGGTCGGCCACGCCAAGGCTATGATGAGCAGGGCCGCCGCCACCCTCAAGCCGATTTGAACAACGCAAAAGTGCTGTTTAGCGGCAGAAAAGGCTCCGGGCCGTAACTTGGTCGTGGGCTGCAACAGAAAGGTTGAGACGATTAGCATAGCAAACCCTAAAGCGATTACCTTAATGGCGGTAACTTAACATAGGCAAAAAGCATCCGCGCTCATTACAGAATTCGTCATTTATATACAGGAAACCAGCGCTTGTAGGTGGATTTTTCTGATTTATGAAAGAGGTACTTCTCATTAAGTCGGAATTCTTGACCATGCAAAGTCAGTTAATTGTTTCTGTAATTCTTTTTGTACGCGTCGCGGTTAATGCAATGGCGTTAAAGCACGCCTGTCACAGATAAGCTGGCGTCGTCGTTGCAGTTGTTTGTTGCCGTTGGCGTCTTTTGTCGGCACCATCGACCGCTATCAACCATTCCATAAAACATCCCCGAGAGGCGACCTAACTGGTAGGTGGGCAAGCAAGGTCACGTGATTTTGTGGCGATATCACAACCTTCCCAACGTATTCGGACCAAATTGGTCACGAGAAGTTGTTCGAGAAGATCAACCGATGTCGAATGAGCCCCACCAGCTCCAACTGCCATCCCAGGGAAGTGGTGCTTCTCTTGACCGCTGGACCACTGCGCTAGAGTAGTAGGACTTCCGGGGACCTGTGAGCATCAAATAGAGAATGACCAATCCCCTAGAGGCACTGACTGATTAACGCAATCGTGTGATACATTTCAGTAGGAGGTCAAGTGCCCCGGTCAATTTTTTGACTGCATTAGCACTAACATACGCATTTTTCGATTTCAGGCATACATACGTACAGTACGCACGTACTTAGGTGCCTGAAGCCTGGTGTATGGAATGCAGGTCGTTTGTAATATGCCAGTTGTGCACACCAAGCAGGCGTTTACCTGAGTGAAGGCCTGGGTAAAGACATTCGAGGAAAACACCTTCCAAGTAAAGACATTCATGTCAAATGCATTTAGAATGTCAGGACCTTATGTACTTCCCGTAAATAATGTTATACTGCACGATATTCCGCGCTTACCAATGCTAAACCGCCTGCAAAATTTTTGTTGTGTTAAACTGTCGGTTCGCGGAAAAAGTGCACCTTAACCATTCAGAGCGCTACCCTAGAGAGCTTCCTGCTCATGTTTCGATATGTGGGGTGTCCCCTTGTTGAGACCGAGTACGATGTCGGCCAAGGCGTCTATTCTCAGGAACTAAGGAAATTTTCGGAAATGACTCACCGTGGCGGCCACTGCGACGTCGGCTAACAGCTCTGCCGGGATGGGTGCAGTTACGGGCGGATATTTGTGATGGGGCCCATGGTCCTTGTTCTGGAGGAGGGTGGTGTCGCCCATCGCCAGCGCTGAATGCCCCGTGTGTCCGATGGGTGAACCGGGCAGAGGAAAAACGTTGGGCGAGTTTGGAGGTAGGCGACCGCCAAATTGAAGACGGTGCGCTGGTCGTGCTGTCACCGCCGCTGCGATCGCAGAGGCTGATTCCATGTTCAGGGACGGCCAAGCAACCACAGTACAATCAGGAGCCTCTTCTGCGGCGCGTAGTCTGTAAGCGATTGGTGGATCGCACGGTGGTAGGGAGACGCGTACAACGCGGCCGCGTCACATCGACGATAAAGCCTGTGACCTGTGACCTGAGTCGGACAGCTGGAACAGGAGAGCGGGTTGTTGTTGTTGTTGTCCTCTAGATAATGGCGCGTACCCACTGCGGGGGATTGGCCAAGACACAGGCGGCAACTGATAGGTGTACAAAATGTTAAACAAGAAAATAATGGTGGGGAAAAGTAAAAAAATCATGATAATAATAGCAATTAGGAAATAAATGAAAGGATCTCAGATGTGTAATTGAAATAGGCTAAACAAATGCTGTGAGATCGGTGACTAAACTAGAGAACGGGGCTAAATATTCCACGTTTCAGAAAGTTTTCATTCCAGAGAAATATTGATCATGAGAAAGAGCAGAGCTTAAGACGGCAGCCGTTTAGTGTCTGTAAGGAAGTTTTGCATGGCGGAGAGCACATTCCAGTTGCTGTGACCAAGGGAGGAAGCCCCAAGAGACGGAGCAACCCCAGCTGACAGACTTAGACCAAGCTGTCGTACCGGAAGCTCCAGCAGGCGGCTCCGTAAAGAGGAGAAACGGCGGCAGGTCAACAAGAAATGATCTATCGCTTCGGGTTCTCCGCAGAACGGGCACAATGGGGAGACCGCCAGACCAGATCTATAAAGGTAGAAGTTTAAGAGAGGCACGCCACAACGTAGACGCGTGAAGGAAACCTCAAGCTTGCGTGATGGCCATCCTTTACTGCACCACGGGTAAAGGAGATGCCGGAATTCGGGAGAGGAGGTCAGAGCTGATGCTGCGAATTCTTTCAAGAGCAGATACCTGCGAAACCTGGCCGCGGTAATATATGCGCTGGGTGGAAGCACAGATACGACTGGGCCTTGAAGAGATGCCTTCGCCAGGGTATCAGCAACCTCATTCAAATGGATTCCTCTGTGCCAGGCACCCAGACCAACCGTAATGAACACACGTGGGGTGGAACCAAGCATTTGAGTAACCGAAGTGCCTGAGATGTTGTAGGCGCGGTGAGAGAGGAACACAACGATAATGAATCTGTCATAATTATGACAGAAGACAAGGAGCTGTTTAATTTGCGCAACGCTAAGACTACTGCTAGAAATTCGGCCAAATAAATAGGGGTGTAATCGGGAAGGCGGAGTGAAAATGACCAGTCAAGGGAGATGGAGAAAATGCCAACACCGGCCTTTTCTTGACACTGTGAGGCGTCTGGCGCTATGAGCACATGAGATTTAAAGCACAGCAGGTAATCCTGCAATAAACCGCTGAGCAAATGAAAAGGCATTAACTTAGCATGTTTTGGAAAGATGTCATCGAAGACAATCTGAATAGATGAGTTGGCGCATACCGGACGGATGTCCGAAATGCGGACGTTTAAGGGGTCAAGGAGGGATTGCACCAAACATATCTGAGGGATACGGAAACGAGACCAGGTTTCGTTGAAAAATAGCCGAGGCTGACGAAGGAAGATCAAATTGGAGGCATGGAGTGAAGAATCAACATTCTTACGAACGTTTTCACCGTTAAGAGCCGAAATATAGAAGTCAATGATGGAATACGCGCTTCCAGGTACAAAACGGAATTCGCCACAAATTTTGGAAGGCCCAAACAATGGCGCAACGCCTCCCGCTCCAAGAAAATCAAGGGGCAACGTTTATACGCTGGCGCACCAGAGAATAAAACACAGCCGAACTCTAAGACTGGATGGACGTACATTCTATAAATCATAAGAAGTGAGTGCCTTCTCATGCCAGAACGAACACTGCTCAACCTGCGCAGCATACCGACTGCTCGGACTCCTTTCACCGTGATCTGCTCGATATGGGCCCCCCAGGAAAGAGTAGGTTCATAAATTACTCCGAGGTATTTGACACTTTGCACTTGAGGAATTACATGGTTCCGGTAAACAATAGAGATATTAACTGGACGAGAGAATAACCTAATAAACCTAATCAGTGCGCAGAATAAACCAATTGTCAATTGTCTCTGGTGTACTTCTCAGGCGGCAATACACCGTATATGTCGCCTTCATGCTGAGGAGACCACTAAGCTATCGCCGCAACCAACACGCCTCGTGTTAAACTGCACCATACTATCGCGCTGTGCATGGAGGGCGACATCTTCATCAACATCCATATTCTCCGTCCCGCGGCACTGCCCGCTTACCGTCGTCTTCTCCGTAGCAAAAATCATTGGTTTAGCTCCGATTCGAATGTACTAAACATTCTCTGTAACTTTTCTGTTCCCAGCTCGGGTACGCCGTTCACTCTCAAGTTATCTCGTCTAGGGCGATTGTTAAGGTACAAAGACTCGCTGTGTGAAGTAGAGGGCTCCTCCTTATGAGCAGTTCACCTCCACCATGCTCACTGAAGGTGTTTCTCCTCAACCCCCCGCTGTCACTTTCTAGTGGCAGCAACTATTCTATGTCAGTTCCCGATGTCCACGGACGAAGACTTTCTACAGGGGCTTGTGCCATCGCCGCACTCCGGCGAGGACGCTGTTGCCGTTGCCTTCCGCAGTTGCTATGAGGTGGCCGTCTCTCTAAAGACACCGCCATTTCTCTCTCGTACGACTGTCCACTGTCTCGGCTGGCTTGGCGCTCCCGTGCTTCGGATGTGTCCTTGAATCGGGTAATGCGGCTCTAGTGGGCTCCAGATCGGACGGCAATTCCTGCAAATGCCTAACTACGGAGACATCTGGAGAATCGGGCAGGCGTGCCTGATGCCGGAAGAGTGCAAATGAATGGCGTTCACTCTGTTGTTCTGGGATGAATAAATTTGCACTTCGTGTCACTCTTTGTTCTCTGTGATTTGAACGCTAGGAGCACGCGGTGGCTGTTACCACTACGGCATTCATTTATCGTGCTCGCGAGCCAACCAGGCACCACTGGCTGACGTCGCCTAGCCCTTGTATTTACTCCGCTTCTCGGAGGGCGTGAGAAGCGTCAAGTTACATTTCCTGACTAATGAAGGTCATTTTATTCATCATTGCGTGTGAATAGGTTCCATGCACGAGGGAGAAACCATTGGGGCGTGTGTTGAGCTGTGTCTCGTGACTGTTAAGTTTGTCGTCGTGCAAAATGTGCTTAGGTTTGTAAGTCATCTGCATATTCACAAGTGTACTCATGTGCATTACAATATAGTTCAGCGCTTTAAAGGCGGCAGCCAGGCGGCGATTCCTAGTAAGAGTACCACTGGAGAGTAATCTAGCGCGAAAGATGTGCCAGTGCGAAAGTGGTTCGTGTCACTGCTAGGGAGCCCGACGGAGCACAGAGGACAAATGATAATACACATACAGGGCTGATCTTTCTAATCTTCCTTTAATAACAGCAGTACATGGCTGCCTGCTCACCTCTGTGTTCGCCTTTTTTTGTTAGATGTTATTTATAAAGAAGAAATTCAACTTGTCCAGATCGCAGTTTCCCACCTTGAAAAAAATAAGCGCGTATATATTTCCGCGTAGCATTTTTTTGGTATACCGAGCAGCATTGAAGGACAATAGACACCTAATTTTATTGCGCGTTTTCTTCTTTCAAATGATGCTTCATTCATTAGAATACATAGATCACCGCGTGGTTTTTGCCTACGACAAATAAATAACATATAATTCAATTTCTTCTTGCATGGTGTTTCGGTTTCATGAATGGAGCCGTTGCTGTGACGTGGATTTTATGTTTAGGTCACATGTCAAACGAAGAAAATGCCATATAAATACGGGTACATAGTTTTAACTCACTGCAACACCTACATCAGCCCGTTCCAATAGCTAGAGCACAACAAATGATGTATCAGCAGTTATAATGCCTTTTTTGTGCCTTACGTGACCTAAACACTAACTACATCTCACAGCCATAGTTGGGCTAATGAAACTAAAACTGTAACAGGGTCGAGAAGAAATGCAATTATAAATTATTTAGCGGTCGCAGAAGAATACTATAGGGTAATCTGTGTATATCAACGTCCAGCGCTTCGTCTGAAACAAGAAAACACGAAGCAAAAATATGGTGTCTAAAGTCCTTTAAGCTTTCAGTGAGGGCCGGCTTTGGACGATGATTCTTTACGTAGCTGTTCAGAAAGCATCTACTGGCATTGTAATGGGCCTTTGAAAATGTAGAGGGAAGGAAGCTGCGGCATATTTCCTCGCGTCATTTAAAATCAAAGAAACAGTTGTGTCTCTTGCTATGCATAAAATGCTGATTGATGTCAGTTTTCCTCAGCTATGCTCATTACAAATATAATACGCTTAATCTTCTTTTACAAAGCTGCAGCTTGTTTATCACCATTTCAAACTTTTCCACTTTTATTTGTGATCAGAACTGCACTCAAGTTGTAATATGAGGGGATACCAAATTTACTCCTGCAATTTTCGTTACACTATCAGAAAGAAATTGCAGACATATTTATAATGTTCATTAGAAAGTAATCACGTTTTGGTGACCCATTAAAGGGACAGATCGCTTAGTTCATTCTGCGAAATGTCGGAATTCTTCTCGGTTGTCGTGCCAACTGTGGGCCACATGCCTGCACAGATGCCTCGAGTAGTCGGCACGCTCGGGATTTCAATATAATATGTGTTTCAGTTAGTCTGCTTAAACATGAATTTTACTTCAGTTTTTCTGGCATACCTACCTTCTTTTTCTTTTGCTTCAGTGTCTTATGCCCTGCGTTCATGCTTTTACAATTTGTTTCATTTACCTCCACGTGCCAGTTATCCCCAGCATTTACTCTTGCGCACGCACCTTGAAGAACACGGAGCAGAAGGCAAAGAAGATTCCCTCGTGGCGTTCGTTGCACCCGCTCTGCTGTTCCAGCTGCCCGACTCAGGTCACAGGCTTTATCGTCGATGTGGCGCGGCCGCGTTGTGCGCGTCTCCCTATACCGTTCGATCAACCAATCGCTTACAGACTACGCGCCGCAGAACAGGCTCCTGATTGTACTGTGGTTGCTTGGCCGTCCCTGAACATGGAATCAGCCTCTGCGATCGCAGCGGCGGTGACACCACGACCAGCGCACCGTCTTCAATTTGGCGGTCGCCTACCTCCAAACTCGCCCAACGCCTTTCCTCTGCCCGGTTCACCCATCGGACGCACGGGGCATTCAGCGCTGGCGATGGGCGACACCACCCTGCTCCAGAACAAGGACCTTGGGCCCCATCACAAATATCCGCCCGTAACTGCACCCATCCCGGCAGAGCTGTTACCCGACCTCCCAGTGACCGCCACGGTGAGTCATTTCCGAAAATTTCCTTAGTTCCTGAGAATAGACGCCTTGGCCGACATCGTACTCGGTCTCAACCAAGGGACACACCACATATCGAAACATGAGCAGGAAGCTCTCTAGGATAGCGCTCTGAATGGTTAAGGTGCATTTTTTCCGCGAACCGACAGTTTAACACAATAAAAAATTTGCAGGCGGTTTAGCATTGGTAAGCGCGGAATATCGTGCAGTATAGCTTTAGTTACGGGAAGTACTTAAGGTCCTGACGTGCTAAATGCATTTGACCTGAATGTTTTTACTTGGAAGGTGTTTTCCTCGAATGTCTTTACCCAGGCCTTCACACAGGTGAACGCCTGCTAGGTGTGCACAACTGGCATGTTGCAAACGACCTGCATTCCATACACCAGGCTTCAGGCACCTAAGTACGTGCGTACTGTACGTACCCATGCCTGAAATCGAAAAATGCGTATGTTAGTGCTAATGCAGTCAAAAAATTGACCGGGGCACTTGACCTCCTACTGAAATGTATCACACGATTGCGTTAATCAGTCAGTGCCTCTAGGGGATTGGTCATTCTCTATTTGATGCTCACAGGTCCCCGGAAGTCCTACTACTCTAGCGCAGTGGTCCAGCGGTCAAGAGAAGCACCACTTCCCTGGGATGGCAGTTGGAGCTGGTGGGGCTCATTCGACATCGGTTGATCTTCTCGAACAACTTCTCGTGACCAATTTGGTCCGAATACGTTGGGAAGGTTGTGATATCGCCACAAAATCACGTGACCTTGCTTGCCCACCTACCAGTTAGGTCGCCTCTCGGGGATGTTTTATGGAATGGTTGATAGCGGTCGATGGTGCCGACAAAAGACGCCAACGGCAACAAACAACTGCAACGACGACGCCAGCTTATCTGTGACAGGCGTGCTTTAACGCCATTGCATTAACCGCGACGCGTACAAAAAGAATTACAGAAACAATTAACTGACTTTGCATGGTCAAGAATTCCGACTTAATGAGAAGTACCTCTTTCATAAATCAGAAAAATCCACCTACAAGCGCTGGTTTCCTGTATATAAATGACGAATTCTGTAATGAGCGCGGATGCTTTTTGCCTATGTTAAGTTACCGCCATTAAGGTAATCGCTTTAGGGTTTGCTATGCTAATCGTCTCAACCTTTCTGTTGCAGCCCACGACCAAGTTACGGCCCGGAGCCTTTTCTGCCGCTAAACAGCACTTTTGCGTTGTTCAAATCGGCTTGAGGGTGGCGGCGGCCCTGCTCATCATAGCCTTGGCGTGGCCGACCTGCACGACCACGACGCTACTGTGGGCGCAGATGTCGGGAGGGCGCGTTTGGTTGCGGTTGCCCTATAGGACGGCGTTTTGCCGGCCTGCTCCTGCGGCCTCTCCGGTGCCAGAGCGTAAGTACCGTTCAATAGCGCACGCACACTGCGTCCGCATCTAACAGGTGCCTGCGTACAGTTCCTGGTTTGGACTCAAGAACAAAGGAAGGGAACACCAATGGCTGTTTTCGCCGTCACGTAGTCTGGCCAAAATTTGTGTTTATTTGCAGGTCTTAATTGTGTCAAAGAAAAACGTACCGCAGGTTAACAAAAACCAAGAACGACTTTTAGCTTCTGGGCGTATTTACAAGCTCTGAGGCCAAAAAAGTTCAGTATGCGCTTTTGTGCCTCTGCTTTAAATTTTCCGATGATTTCACTAGAGACGTGTAAGCCCCTTTTACCACGAAAGCAGTTTCTTCTCGTCCTTACATTTGCATATAATCGACGCCGGAGGGAAACAGTGTGTGCAGTGTGTGGTAGCCTTCTACACAGTAGCACTGAAGGATGAGGCTTCTTTCTACCTTAGCGTCCCATTAAGTTTCAGCTGCAGCAATAGCGCAGAGGTAGGGGATCCGCTTTGGGTGCAAAATGACCAGGGTTCGAATCCCGGTGGCAAGTCTACCGGGTTTGAAAACAAAATCCGTGTATCGCTAGAATTTCATTACCAGGCATGGGGCTCGACCTGTACTCGGTGACGAGAGTCGACAACGCACTCCCTCACTAGCGCAGTATTTGGTCACCTTGGTTTAGTACTCCGCCAAACATTGTATGAACAAATTCATTCTCGGTCCTCAGTTAGATGCGGGTGTGGAGGAACTGTGGAAGGCGGCGGTTACACCTGTGATACACCTAAGGTTGCTGAGAATCACGGGCTCCTGACAGACCGCCATTGAAAACTGAACCTGGGATCGTTAAATGCTAGAATCTTATCTGGTGAAGCTAGCGTAGTACTGCTGCGGCGGTCACACCTGTGATACACCTGAGGTTGCTGAGAATCACGGGCTCCTGACAGACCGCCATTGGAAACTGAACCTGGGATCGTTTAATGCGAGAATCTGATCTGGTGAAGCTAGCGTAGTAATGCTGTTCGAGGAGAAAGCGGGTATTAATTTCAATGTGAAGAGGACTTAGCGAGGTTAGAAGAGATGTCGTGTGAACAGTTATAAGGGGCGGTCAGGTACTGTGCTATCGTGGATGAGTGGACAAACGAGAACTAGGTGTTGGATTCCTCATGGATCAGGATATGGGTAGTAACAAGATTGGTTTCTGTTGTATCAGCGAGAGGGTGGCAGCTACCGTAATTAGGCCTAATAGGAGGTACAAGCTGAAGGGGGCGAGGCCTTCGTGCCTAGATCCAGTCATGATGTCCACGTCGTCGAAAGCTTCTATGAAAACGTGAAGTCGGCAATCAACAAAGTAAAATCACAGTATACGGTATTAATGGGGGATTTAAATGTGAAAGTAAGCAAGCCGAAGACCAGGCGTTAGGCAACTATGGCATAGGCTGTAGGAATAGCAGGGGTGAGTTGTTAGAGAATCAGCACAGAGAAGTATATTATGGATTATGAATACCTTCTGCAAACAGAGGAACCGGAAGTGGGCGTGCAAGAGTCCTGCCGGTGAGACTAAAAATGGAATAGCCTTCATACTATGCGCTCACTCTGGCATCGTGCAGAATGTGGAGGTCCCCAGAGTGGTGCTTTGTAGCGACCACACACTGGTATTGTCTCGAATTAGCTCAGTCTTGAAGAGGGAAGGGAAGAAGCTAGTGAACCGAATGACCATTAACGAGTTAGCGCCAAGCGGTAAAGATGAATTCAGGATATCGCCGAAAAAAAGACATTTGGCTTTAACTGAACAAGACGTCCTTAATGATAGCACTGTGAACAGTAGCGCGCAGTAGATGTAGGCAGTAGATTGGTTGGACAGGATGCCGGCAAGCTCTTTCAGGAGACGAAATATGAAAAGGAAAGATCTCATTCACAAACTACAAAGCGTAAAAGCATCTAAGCTTGCAGAGAGAATAGAACTGGCAGAGGTATCAAGATAATAAATTTTCAAAAGGTCGCCGACTTAAGGAAATTTATTACGGAGAGAATGGAGCATACACAAAAGAACGCATAAGCAGTGAAGAGAAAAATTGGCATAAGTGGAAACCAGATGTATGCGATAAGAGACAAATAGGGTCATATCATTGGCAATATGGATAAAATTGTTAAAGTAGCAGAAGAGGTTTACATAAATCGATACTGTAGCCAATATGATCAGAACGTCTGTGAGAAAGGCAGAAGCGCACAGCGATGGGGGATCCCGCCAGTAACAGAAGAAGAGGTAACGAAAGCCTTAGCACCATGGCAAAGTAGTAAAGCAACTGGGGAGGATCAGGTAACAACAGATCTGTTGATGGAAGGAGGGGAGATATTTGTGCTATAAAAACAAAGGCACTCTGTGTACACAATCCCTAACGGCCTCGAGCGTTCCAGATGCTTGGAATGACGCTAACATTAACCTAATAGATGGAAAAGAAGACGTTAAGGACTTAAAAAATTAGACCGATCAGCTTGCTGTCCGCTGCCTAATAGTCAGGACAGTTTTGGACTTCAATCAACCCATTCAACAGGGAGGCTCTTGTTATGGATACTCGACAATAGCGCATATTCACGCTACCAATCAGATGATAGAGAAATACACAGAATACAACCAACTCCCTTATATAGCCTTCATAGATATCCAGAAATATTTTAGAGTATACCTTGGTAGCCGTTTTTGAACCGTTTTTAGTGCATACTGTATAAACGCTATCCTGTTACCTACCATATTTACTCGCCTATAGAACAAGCCGCTTTTCCTAAATCGTGCTCTCCGCACTCGGTGCTCGACCAGTGCGCGAACCATGGTCAGGCGAACGAGTAAACCCAAATGTAAACAGAGAAAAGCAAGAGAAGCGAAACGAAGAACGCTACTGGGAAATGTTCTTGCCTTCCGCAGGGCGTCAAGCATTTACCGCAAACTTCGTCTCCTGCGACCATTACTACCTAATGGTAGCTTCCTGGTTTTCTTTTACAAGAGGATTTTGAGATAAGACCCATAAAAATAAAACATGGAGGCTCGTAGAGCCGTCACCGCGCCAACCGGGGCCGCGTTGCAGAAGGGGCATTTCTGCTAGTGGCTCAGCCGCGCGGCAGCTTTAAGCGAGCCGTCGTCTTCTGTGAGGAGGCGTTGAATAGTGCCGCAAACTGATATGGATGCTCGGGAAAGCAACAGGGGCGCCTTTTCGCGTACTAGAGCGCCATGCGTTTTCTGCCTCAGTTGAGGACTATTGTCGCTAATATTCGGGATCGGCGCTGCGCTGCCGACGTTCCGCTTGCCTGCCTTACTTTAATCGAACGAAATGATGACTTCTCCATCTCGGATGTTTTATGGAGCTTTGCTCAGGATGAAGTGTCCAATTTCGGCTACAAGTTCCCCACGGCGTTGTCACTCCTGTGCTGTACCATGCGTCTTGCTGGCCGCCTTTACTAAATTCTGGTGGCTTGGATCCTCCGTTTGTCTCCTGCACGACATTCCACTTCATCTTCCTCTCGTTTCTGAATCTGGGGTATCTATGCATACTACGCATCTACCAATATTGGAGTAAATACGGGAACCTGGATCGACCAGTCCAAGGGAGACTCATGTCTTCTACTGTAGGGAACGCACGATAATGCTCACACTTCAGTATAACAACAAGAAGAACGAGGCAGCGCCTAATGTGAATTGCTGCACTGCAGGCCAGGCCTTTCGGTCATGAAGGATTTCGTGTAACGATGCAAAAAAACTCCGAAGCCTTGTGTATACTCCACAACTCTGTTTTCCTGGATATTCTGCATGGTGTGAGAGGTCGCCTTTAAAGTTTGTTTGAGAAAACTTAGGCTGAAGTGGTTCTTGTTTGTAGAGAAGTGTTGTAGGGAAACATTACTTGCGGTATTGTAACTCTTGTGAAAAACGTAGAAATGCACGTAAGTGCGATGGTTGTATCGGAATCTGCTGGAACGTACAACTCACTAGAAATCTACTCTTATATGGGTTTTTCAGCTACTCTATTGGTCTGCATGCCCGTGCTGAAAGCAATCTACACTGCAGAATAAGCGTCGTATCTCTGCTCTTACTTCTATGCAGATTCCACCATGCGGAGCCTAGAGCTGCTTCGTGGGCTTTGCGGAGTTCGGGGGACGAACCAAAGGAAGAGTTTTGGACAGTAATACTGCCCTTTGAGAAATTTTCACTAGTAAAGAATTGATTTATGCGTCAGATGAGAGTCTCGCTTATTTAAAAAAACATCGACAGGAGGTGCAGAGCATAATAAGAGGAAAGGCGCAGACGGTTGCAGTGATCCTGCCCTGCTACTCCACAGCGGTTAAATGTGAAGGAAAGTGTGAGGCCGAGCAAATAGAGGGTAAAATGCCACAATACAATCATTTTTATCGGATGACGCAGGCAACAGTGATGTCACGCACACACTGGTTATCCCGCGTCTCTCATGTAGAATTGACGCGCTGCACAGGCAGTCCATGTCTTACACCGATGTAGATCACTTACATATGCTGCAAAGATTGGCTTCATGCAAAGACTGAACTTAGTACACTCACGTACAGCTATACAGCTTTCGCAGCGCTGAAACGAATCTTACACTGGGGCGTCTTAACTTGAGCTTAGTAGTGTGAAATCATATTCTAATTTCTCTGGAAAGGAACATTTCCCCCAAAGCCACCAACGACGAACGTCATGTCTTCACCGCCTTTTACCGCGCCTGCGAAATCTCAGGCGAGTGAGCGGAAGCAATTCAAAATACCCTAATACGGTCTCTGGTATTCTTTCCAGGTTTTAAGCTGCTACTGAGCAAAGATTTATGCAACAGTTGTGGGCGATTCCTCTGCGCGGGGAAGCACAGATAGCGACTCCAGCCAGGTCACTGTAATAGTTCTTTATCTCACATGGTGCCGTGGCAAGGGGGTCAGGCGTCGTCTAGGCAGAGGGAGTCAGGAGGTCTTCGGGGCAGGCGTCAAGAGGCCGCCTCGGTGGTCGGGCCCACCTTAAATAGCCTCCACTGCGTAGCCTGGTTCCTCATGCCCCACTCGGGAGAGGAATGCTGGCCGAGGGTACCAGAGGGAGTGGCGCGGGATTAGAGTGGGCCCGTGTCCGTCCCTAGTTCTCGAGTCGGCGTCCATGGTGTAGTCGAAAGGGGCAAGGGGAGCTCGCGGGGGGCCGTTTCAGCTGGATCAGCTGACCACCTGCCTGCTGCGGGAGCGAGGCGCTCGGCTCCACTGGGGGCCCTGCCGGCAGCGCCTTGAAGAGCTCCTCGGCCGCCAGGGGCAGCAGCTCTGGGCGGCTGGTCTGGAGGATGCGGGGCCCGCCTCCTCCGGGCTGCCCCTCTGGAGAGGCCCCAGTGGCGCAGCGGGGGAGGCTGCTGCAGCCGCCATATATTTATGCGCCTCCTCCTTGTGCGCTTTGTGGAGAGCACCGGCCTCATTGCTGAGTCGGTGCAGAACGAGTGCGCCGCAGAGGCAGCACATCCGGGCCCGCTCCTCGTCTTTGTACCCGGCCGGTGGCTCCTGGGTCCGCTCCTCCAGGGTCACGCCGCGGAAAGGCTGCGGCACTGACAGAAGGTCGCCGCTGTGAAGGGGCTGCTCCTGGTCCCACTACCTGGACCTCGCGCAGTATGAGCCGGCCGCTCCGTTGGCGACCATCGTCCAGCTGGCTACGTACCGCAGGACCCTGGGCTACTTGGGCTGCGGCTCCTCGACGGCCGGTGTGCCGGCTTGTTGCGGAGGGGGGCTTTGCGCTGGTTGATTATGGGCCCTCTTGCGCTGGCCTGCACCACTGGGAGTTCCTCTCCAGGGGCTGGCCGCGCAGTTAGGCTGGCGGTGGCGGGTGGCCGGGTGGCGTGCCTTGCCGGCGGCCACCGTCCGACGACGGTCTTCCTTGCCTGTTGGCTTCCGAGCCACGGGTGCCGGTACGCTGGAGCTTCCTAGAAGGCATGCTGAGAAGCGACCGCTTTGCGACTGATCATTTATCGAGAGACACGAGAGCTGCCTGGCCCTCAGGTTGTAGTGTCGGTTGCAAACCGTACCGCTACTTGCTCGTCCTCTGGGGGGTCAGATCGCCGCATCGCTCCAATTTTGCGCCGTTTAGCAGTCAACGTCCCTGCGAGGATGGAAAGCCTTCAAATCAGCGATATGTACGGGACCCGCAGTTTCGTCTTTAGCAAAAAACCGCAGCTGGTAGTTGAGCGGCGTAGTCAATGCCGCAACTTCGTACGGTCCAGCCCATTTGTGCGCTAGTGACGCGGCAAAACCGCGTGCAGCGTTAATACGTGGGTGCGTCCTCATGTGTACTAAGTCGCCCCAGGTGAAAACGACGTGACAGCGATCTTCATTGTACTGATCCGCCTGCTTCATGCGCGCGACATCGAGTTTTTCGCGAGCCGCGCGCTGCGCTGCCTCCAGACGCTCCTGGAACCTTGCCGCGTACTGCGAAAGTGGAGGGGGCGCGGGCCTCGGCGCGTCGAGTAGGGCATTTTCTAGCGGAAATGTGATCTCTCTCCCAAAATTCAAGTAAGCCAGTGTAATACCCTCCCAGCTGTTCACGGTTGTCCTTGCAGTGAACGCCTGTCCGGACAGCCGCGCGTACCAGTCTCTGTGTTACTCCGTCGTCGCGACCAGCACGCTCGTCATATTTCGATCCACCCTCTCGGTTATGTTTCTCTGAGCGTGGTAGGAGCTCGTTCTCTTGTGGCGGATCTGAAGCGCGCGACAGGAGTCTACAAAGAGTTTACTTGTGAAATGAGAAACATTGTCTGTAATCAGGTCGGACGAGAAACCGAAACGAGTTAATGTCTGCAATAGTTTTTTCCAAATTCGTTTCTTCAAATTTTCTGAAAATAAATCATTCACTTTAGTGTTTATTTATGTATTAGGTAGATACGTTGGCGCTTTCCTCAGTTTTGCGCTCTGAAGGACTGCGAAAGTTTCTTTATAGGGCAACTTGTGTGACTGTTTTAAGGAGAGAAATATCGATACATACAAAGTTACAGAAGTCTTCATCCTTCACTCTTAGACAAACGCATCAATTCGGATCAAACCACGATACAAATCGCCTGAAAGACCACTGGTGTTCACGCTCAAGGCATCACCCACAGAAATACCTTGACACCATGTCCGGCGCTCAGGAACGAGCATCTTGCAAAGGACACCCAATAAGACATGAGTCGCATGTTGCAGCGAAAACAGATAAGAAGTGGTGCTGGAAGATAGGAAATGCGAAACTTGATAACCTCAGTGCGGCTCAGGAAAAGTACGGGTGGAACTAATTTGCTGAAAATTAACCTCGAGTCCCACATTCTACAGAGAACATAATGTAGGGTAAGGCTAATTTAGAATGTGGCCTCCTGCTTAACCACTGCTCCATCGCAGGATATCACTGACTAGTAGATCTGTTTCTCTCTTTCGTGGCCTCTTTTGGGGTGGGAACCCATATATCAAATAAAAATCTTAAAATCAGAAATCATAATTAGAAGTATTATTTTACCTAATAGAGCATATTTTATTTGACTTCAGACGTTATTCAAAACGAAAAGAACGGCGCAATTTATTGTGTGTCAATTGCGAAAAAATGTATCAGCATGGCTAGTAGTGATAAGTAATCTCCGAGATGGCGAAACAAAAAAATAAATATAATTTATGTAGCTGTGTGCCCTATCCAGTGAAGTAGGCTAAATATATTGTGATTAAAATTAAGGACGTAATCTTCAACTAACTGAATGAAATGAAGAAAACTAGCGCAGATTCAATACAGGTATTCAAACAGTGAGCTGTAGTGTCAAAACGTTCACATCTGCTTTAATTATCCTAGTTCATTGCTTGTCTGTATGTGTTAGGAAAAGGAAAAAATATCGCTTCAAAAATTTTCATTCACAAAAAAGTTATCAGTGCTCGCATAACACAACCTTCAGGAAGAAGCTGAACAGTGCGTAAAAGCATTTTATGCTTATACGTAATGTAAAATTTACGTAAATACATGAAATGTAACCCACTCATAGCTGGGGCATTCGTGAAACATAGTGAAGGCTTTCTGTGATTGAGTACTGCCCGTCTCTTCTTACTTGCTTATTTTAGAGAGTTACTTGAAGCACACTAAGCCTTTTTTATTCTATAGAAATATTTGGCGATGCAAGCCTTCTTGAGTAATTTGGTGCCTCTATGCCAGCGCTTGCGTTACGTATCCACAATATGGTTGCTTCTTAAGCATCAGTGACCTAAACATCATGCTTGTTGAGAGTCCGGCAAGCCCATTAAAGCACTTATGTGCGTGTCGTATTTTAAGACTGACAATATGGACAGCAATCCATCTGAGCACAGATAACTGACTAGAGCTATGAAATAGTTGTTCATCTCTTTTCGGAAGGCCACTTTTGACAGGAAAGCTCCCTTGCCTCATTGCTTCAGATCTCTCTAAATTACTCTAATCCGTGTGGTGAAAACCATGATTTGATTCTCGTGTTTAGAATTACAGTGAAAGTGACTGGTTTTCGTGGCTTGACTCATTCTTGTAAGGCATTCCATGTCTGTTCCTAAGGCGATGCACTACAAGATTTGAAGCTTGCCGGCAGTGAAGTCGGTCAACTTGCTTTTTCACTCACATCCCACACTGTCTTCAAGCGACCCGCATTCATTTTGGGACTGTTCTTAAGTTTGGTTTAGTTTATAGGGTTTAACGTCCCAAAGCGACTAAGGCTATGAGAGACGCCGTAGTGGAGGGCTCCGGAAATTTCGACCACCTGGGGTTCTTTAACGTGCACTGACATCGCACAGTAGACGGGCCTCTAGAATTTCTCCTCCAAAGAAATTCTAGCCGCCGCGGCCGGGTACGAACCCGCGTCTTTCTGTTCTTAAGTAATATGCACAGATCACCAAGTGTAAGGATTCCAGATAGCATCAGAAACGTTCAAAATATATTAGGACAAATATTTACTACAAAAAGTGAAACGACTACATTAGAAACAAATGTAAACTAGTTTTGGTTTCGAAAAACAGAAGTAAGGTTTCTACAGTTGGCTGTAATTTCCAGATGAAACGAGATATGGCTATTTTTTTTTTGCAATTTCTTTCAGAATGTTCTTGGACTTTGAAAACATAACAAGTAGAAAACATTAATTGGAGACTACTATGCGGCCTCTAATCTCAAGGGACCAATCACAACTATAAAGGCCATAAGAAACTGCTTTTTATGCAGGAGTCGCTGCGCATTAAATCATGCGAAATCTCGCAAGAAACTGCTGTATACGCCCTGGTAAGAATGGTAGAAACAAACGCAGTTTCGTGTGACAACCACGAAACCCAAGGGAACATTTTTTGTTGACCAGAAAAGGGCAAGATCAAAACCAAATATAGACAACGAACGGACGTAACCGACGGAATTCCGGCGCTGAAGGGGTGTTGAGCTGCAATACACAAGATCGCCGCCGCGCGGGCTTCAACGGCTGCAATCGCACTGCGGCACCGGGTCCTTATGCGTTCTCACTTTTCCAACACTGCTGATTTTAAACATAAACTACTGAGTTGTCGCATCACTGTCTATTCGACAGGCTTGCGCATCCAACATTACACCAGGAAGACAGTTTGACAGTTCCAGTCAATAGATCGCGCTTGTGCCGCTGCAAAAGTCCAGGTCAAACACACTAAAGTTCATCGGTTACCGGGTAATGAAGCTATGATTGTGCATGCAACAGTAATTGAAATTGCTACCGCACATAACTTGAGAATGTGTGTCAAGCTTTCTGTTGGGAATGAGAAACGGAATGTGATCCAACCGACTTACTACCACTCGGCACTATGCTAAAAGCGACTCTTAATGGTTCACGTAATATCTCTTGGACGTGCCAGCTTTTCATCGTACGAAACTCTAGATTCTAGGAAAAAGCTGCACCGTAACATTACAAAGCGCTAGCCCAGCGAGCTTGCTGCTCATGTTCTGAGAAGCGGTGTGTTCGCTAGCTCATAGCCATGGCATGTTTTGCTGAAAATCAGAAAGAAGCTCTTGGAAAGTGCATCACCGTGGTGGTCGCTGGGAGTTCCTCTAACAGCTCTGCCGGGATCGGTGAGGTCCCGTACGGATGCATATCACGTCATCCACGGTCTTCGTCTTGGAGCAAGATGGCGTCTCCAATGCCCAGCGCTGAATGCACCATGTGGGCTGGTCGTGTTGTGACCGCCCCTGCCATTGCAGTAGCCGGCTGCTTGTTCAGTGACGACCACGCATTCCCGATGCAGTCAGGACCCTTTTGAACGGCACCGAATCTGCGAGCCAGAATGCGAACGAACATTGGTAGGCAGACGGGTGCAACGTGGCCACGTCCAGCGGACGAAAGAACCTCTGGCCTGAACTGGACACCTCCAATGCGAGCGCTGGTGTCAAGAATACCACTAGGCAATATTCGCTGACTTCTGCTCCGTGTTCTGTACGGTACGTGTGCAAGAAACAATGCTCGCAGTAGGCAGCACGTGCAGGTACACGCCACAAATTTTAAAAGCAAGACAGCAAGGGTAGGAGAAAGGAAAGGAGAAAGAAATAAGGCAGCTGACGTCAGAAAAATTCGAAAAAGTAAAATTCACATCTCAGTATACTTCCATAGTTTCAGTGAGAAGTGAGCTTTTTTATGCGCAGATGAAGCACGCAATGTTTGTAGTATTTTACATTTTCAATAGCATTTGCAAGTAACTCATCGTAATTGTATACACGCGCATTTGTTGATCTTTACGATCAGACGATCATTCTTGTGTTTATGACGGGCATGGTTTATTTTTTTCGAGCAAGCAGCACCGCTGTGAAACTGTCCGATAAAGACAATGGCAACCAGTCGGATAAGCGGGCATCAAAAGATTCTGGCAACGACAGTGGAGGTAAAATTCGTTGTCTTCACCTGCAGCAGTGACAAACGTATCACAACGAGATTTTGATAAACGTGGACAGAAAAACTGCACAGAATGTTCAATGCATTCGAAGCAGTGAGAAAGAATGAATTTCTGCTGCGTAGAAGACGACGATAAGCGGTCAGTGCTTCGGGACGAGTTGCTCGCGCTAGGGCAGCCGACTACAAACAACGGAACAGACAATGGACGATTTTTCTCGTAGTTGGTACTCATAGAATTAGTGCTCACGGAATAACAATATCAATTATTTGGATTCTACCTGTTCTCACCTGTGGTTCTGTAACTTGGAGGGTAAGGAAAAAGCTCAAAAATGTACTATATATCCCTCCCGAACACTTGCCGATGCCACGTTTACGGATGTAGGGCACTAGGAAAATGAAAATGAATGATCCAAAGGGGCAGTATTTTTGTTTCGGCATGATTTGCCCATCTTGCCATTAATTTTGCCAATCATAAGTATTTACCACGCAATTCATGGTTAATGCTTCTCAAAAATGGATCATGGGTACCTGCCGTCACGAAACATAGGCGGAATACGATCTCCCTTTCCATCGATGACCAGCAGGATCCGGCACGCTCAAAAAAACAAGTGCGCTTTGCATTCGTTTGCACGTTTCCAAGGCACTGCACTATCGGGGGCCAAAGTAGCTTAACCCACCTACAAGCCCAGAACCGTGCCGATCTGCATGTGGGCGTCAACCGACAAAGCACTCCTGGTATCTCGGGCTTTACGTATCCCCCTTCTCGACATCAGGAGAGCATCGTAGAGACACGCCCACATGCAAAGCGGTGCGGTTCGGGGCTTGGAGGGAGGCTCTGTTATTTTTGTACCCGATGTACATCAAGTACCGGATTTTTATATAATTTCCGTTTTGGACTTGAACTTCCACCAATTAAAAGCGCAGTTTTAGCTTTCGCACGTGAGTGAATGGCGTGGCATCCGGCCACAATCGGGGGACAAATTGTTACATCCGTAACACATCACACAATCTTAGGTGTTACGATAGACAGTGACATGTCCCTGACGAAGCACATTTCTTAGCTCAAGAAAAAGCTCGACAGCTTTACAATCACTGTGCGGTGTATGGCAGAGGAATGCTGAGGTAACTCTGAGCGATATTTGCTTCACGTGTACCAGGCGCTGGTAGTCGGTCTTCACAGATACAGTGCACCCGTTCTCTGGGGTGTCACACTATCAGGCCCGCGTGCGCTTGAAAGTGCGCATGCTGGTGGTTTAAGTATGCTTGGGTTTGCCACGCAAAACTTCTACATCGGGCACATTTTACGAGGCCCGAGCCTGCCTAGCACGAATTTATTTTCTTCAGGAGTCACTTTGTATGGGATTGGGACATTTGAGAAGGCATCGTCAACACCCCCTGAAAAATATTAGTGTTGTGTGTCCATATTCACCGTTTTCCAAACCCCTCTGTGTGCAGTGCAATGCGGTGCCTTCGAACTACATGCCACACCAGATTGCGGAGGTGCCACTTTGGGCAGTACCGAAACCGTACATACCTACAACCATTCCAGGGATAACAGAGAAGACGCACATCCCGGGTCTGATACAGCTGGCGTTGTCGTACATTGTGTCTATTTATCGTCACTCCCAGCATGTTTTTTGTGGACGGATCTGTGACGACCACCTCTTCGATTGCAGTGGTGATAGTGCCAAGAAATTTGTTGTGTCATCGTTTCAGGCTAATCCATAAAACGTCATCTACGGAAGCCGAATTCACAGCCATACGAGAAGCCGTCCGTTATATTGGTCACCACTCAGCGCACCAATGGACTATATTCTGCGACTCGAGATCGGCATCACAGGTCATACAAACTTATGTTAAAACAAGGACAGGCGCGCCGCTGGTTCAAGAGACTGGGCTTTTGTCAGCTGAGGATTTTCACCGCGGCTATTTCAAAAATCTTCAGTCGATATCGAGCTATTGAGGCATAGCGGAAAACGAGCGTGCTGATGCCGAGGCTCGGCTAGCCTTTTCCAGTTCTGGCATCGGAGCCTTGCTGGCTCAATTCGTGGAAGCCGCAATGCAGTTGCACTAGAACGATTCGAGCCATCAACAAGACCGCATCTGTAAGATTGACGCCGGATCACGATGTTATGTCCCATGTATGGTAATGCTGCGTCAAGGGACTTTATTCCACCGTTTACGGCTTGGCGTTGCGTACACCAAACACTACCTTCGCAATGTCGGAAATGAAACTAACCCAAAAATTGCGTACAGTGCCGCACTTCATAAACTATTGGGCATGTTTTTTGTGACTGCCCGAACTACACTGATGAGTAGAGAACATTGGAAGCGAGCGTGAGACAACTGAACTCTCGCCCTCTCTCTGAAGAACCTATTCTAAGCGCCAGGGCAGAACGTGCTGACTGGTGTTGTGTTACGAAGGCCGTGCTCAAGTTTTTATGTGAAACAGGCCTAGATACCCGTCTTTGACTGCCCATGCACTACCTACACAGTTTACGCAGTTTACACGGCTTGCTCAGTTTACGGTCTGACATGCGTGAGAGTGAACATATGTGTTTCCATGGAGCCCCTAGAGCAGTATGTGTTAATGACATGCGTCGGTATGTGTTCAAGACATGAATTTCACGTGCGTCTACTCACTGCGATGCGAGTACCAGCCAGTGTGTGTTGTGCGTGTACATCACCTATGAAACTCACTTTATTATGCCATCATCAACCTTCATTCGCCCTTTCCCTTTCCTCATCTTCGCTTTCCCCAGTGTGGAGTAGCAGGCCAGGGCCAAGTTACCACCGGCCGACCTCTCCTCCTTTTCCTCTCTTTAAAACTTTTCTCTCTCTCTCTCTCTCTCTCCTTTTCGTTTTAGATCCCAATGTATCAAGTGCCAAGAAAGAAGAACTGCTTGAGAGCGCTTCGCAGCTCTGACAAGCCAAATGCAATTAATAATGGCAGGAAATGTCAACTTTTGTACTGGTACAAATCAACACAAGGGTTAAGAAGAGGACGACACACTAGAGCGCTGAACTCCATTTTGCCTAAAAATCTTCGATCCTTTGCAGAAATTACCGCGACAAGCATCCTCCACGCCTAAATGTCGACACCCGTGTCCACGGAGGTAGACAGGGGCACCGACACCGCTCATAACAAGGGCTCAGTTTTGCTACATTGGAGAGAGCTTGTGGGGAGGGCATTTTGTACATGGCGCTTGGATCTATCCTTGGCTCTGGTACCGCACTACTGCCATGCCGCTGCTCAGGCCGTGCCGGGATTCCCGGTGGGGACGCTTCCTTTCCCTTGGTTTGAAAATGCCCGCATGCGTCGTGGCATGCATCGCGGATGCCTGCTGCGTGGCGCTGCCTTGGCGCCATCATTTGTGTCACCGCGTTAGTACTCTGCTTCTTCCTACTCCATAGAGCTCACTTGCCGCGTTCCGCGCTCTCCCCGTGAAAATGTGTTTGGCGTCTGTTCTTTCACTTTTTTCTCGTCTGTTCAATCCACAGCGTTGTAGTGAGTATTAGTACTGCATCAGGAAAAGGGAAAAGTATGTCGGGTTTAACGCCGGGAATTTGGGGATGAGCTAAGAGAGAGCGACCATAGTGGGGGGCTCTGGGATAATTCCGGCCACCTGACTTCACACAATATCCTGATGCTGTGGGTATTTATAACACTTCCGGAACTCACCTTGGTAGATGCAGCATCTGTGTGGGAACGACGCTCCACTGCAGAGCGAACAACTTTTTTTTGTCATATCTTGGCTTACAGTCAACGGCAGAATATTTCGTCGCATCCCGCCCCCCCCCCCCCATGTTCGCAGGACCATAATTATAACACTGCGCAGTGTGCGCTTCTCACGCATTCCGTCCCGTCTAAGTAGCGTCCACCTCGTGGGTTCGCTTGTCTTCGGCGTGCCCCTGCTGTGATGACGGATACAGTCCGACCCCGAAACGACGCGGGCGGTGCGCAGACAACCCAGCATCAAGCGAGATTTCCGGGCTGCTTCCTTCTTTAAACTTTTGTTTTGCGGAGCTGCTTGCAAAGTACGCAATATGAGTAGCAAATGATACGCGAAAAAAGGAACCAGAATGCGAACACTAAAACAAAACAAAAACAAACTAAGGGCTGAAGGAGAAATAAAAGCGAGGTTTTTTAATACATCTAAAGGACAGTCGTAAACAGCCGCCACCTCCAGCGTCTGCAACCAGGAATGGTCACGGCAAGAAGCCGACTCGTCGTGAAAGTACCAAGTCGCCTGGGCCTGTAGCCCCAGTCCCAGTAGGAGTCTCATTCCATGCTAAAATCAAAATAACGGCAAAAATAAAGTGGAATGAGAAAGAGCCTGCACCTGCGGAGCATCAACAGGCTTAAACCAATCAAAAATAAAAGAAAAGGGCCCAAATGGCCAAAAGTAGAATTTGGTGGAAAAAGCCAATGGGAAAAATAAAAGGAGGGCACGGTAGCATTGTGTCCGAAGGGCTCAACGAGCACAGAGGGATGATAGATCCTCGGAGAGCTTCTTTTATTTACAAAAGCGATGATGGTGCCAAGAGGAAGAAAGTGAAAGAAAAAAAAAAGCATGGAAATGACAAGAACATATGTACAAGAAAATTACAATAAATAGTAATTCACAAAATTATAAGATTTACAAGAGAAAAATATTTATAGCAATATTTACAATATTTACAAAAGGAAAAGAAAAGGAGAAAGGGAAAAGAGAAGGAAAATAAAATATGGAAAGAAAAAGAAAAGGCAGGAAAGGAAAACAAAGGAGAAGCGAGAAAAGAAAAGAAAAGGAAAAGAGAGGAAAGAAAAGGAAAAGTGAGAAACAAGAAACAAATTGGAGGTGAGAAGAGAAAATAGAAGAAAAAGAACTGAAAAGAAATGATTAGAACATATGTAGAAGAAAATTGCAAAAAGGACTAATATTTACAAAAGAACTAGTAAGTACAAGGGAAAAATATTTACAATAAAATTAACAAAAGAAAAGAAAGAAAGAAAGGGAAAAGAAATGAAAAATAAAATAGGGAATAGAAAGAGAAGAGTCAGAAATGAAAAACAAATTAGAAGCGAGAATAGAAAAAGAAGAAAAGTAGAGAAAAGGAAAGAAAAATCAGAAATGGGAAACAAAAGAAAAGGGAAAATAGAAAATAGAAGAAAAGTAATGAGTATGGGTATGATGAGGAGAAGCACAAGTTGAAGCCAGGTGGTGCAGGTCTATGGCTCCTCAATCCAGGAGGCAGCAGAAAGAAGATCTTGGAGGGCGAGTAGAAAGGGAGAAGGTGAAGTTCTTGAAGGCGTAGGAAATGGGTAAAAGGCTTGTGAAGTATAAAGCAGAAGTGAAAGCAGTAGGAAAGAAACGTGGGCGAAATGAGATAGGTATAGAAAATGTGCCTCTTGTATGTGATTGATATGAAAGAACAGAAGAGAAAGAAAAAAGAAAATAAAGAAATGGAAAAAAGTCTAGGAATAAGAAATGTGTAGAAAGTATGTAGAAAGTGTTAGAAAGAAGGAAAAAGGAAAAGGAAAGGGGGTGGTGCATAGGGTTAAGGAGTGTGACGTAAGAAATGTAAAAGAAAAGAAGCGAATAGAAAAGGAGTGAAATCAAGATATGTGTAAATGTAGTGTAGATGTATGGATAGGACTGTGAAATGAAAGAAAAGTGTAATGTGTAAGTATTCTGAGTAACCGAGACACACCGCCACAGAGAGGAGGACACACCAGCATCCACCCATGATGGGGCCAAATGTCCCCCCTGTGGAAGCGGTACTCAGTCATATGTATGTGTGTGTGTGAGTAAATGTGTCATGTGTAATGTACTAGCGGCGTGAATGATCAGGGAGCGACTGACTGACTAGCGACACTATTCGGAGTAACAAAGCTACGGTGCGGCGGTCATCAAGCCAGGACCGCCACACCGCAGTGGTGTTTGTTTGTGTTTGTGAACGCGGTAATTGTGTAGCAATGTCTTGTGTGATGGGACAATGAAGTGACAAATAATGAGGCACATCACCGGTTGGGTGACCACAGGGACATGATGGTGATGATGATAGTCCGAAGCGGTGAAAATAAAATGGGAAGCGGCCATGACCGGTGAGGAGTGTTGTTAGTGGTTTGGGTGGTGGAAATGTGTCTGGAATGTTATGTACACTGGGAATCCAGGAATATATTCCGGTTCCCTCGTTGTTGTGTTGCCACCAGTGATGCCATTGTGCGAGTACAGTGTTGTGTAAGTGTTTCCGTATGGATGATCGAGTTAGAGTGGATTGTCTGATGCGTGTGGATCGGCTGGCGCGAGATGCGATGATGTCCGCGAGTTCATTACCAAGAACTCCGGAGTGAGATGGAACATGGTATATCTTTACGGGTCGAGCCTGTGTTAACGTGTGTAATGATTGCTTGATGTGAAAGATACGAGTGTCTGTTGTGATGTAATTGTTTAATGTTTTGAGGAGGGACAAGCAATCTGTATATATGTGTATAGGTAGTGTACCTGGTAATGTTAAAGAATATGTAATGGCCTCCTGGAAAGCAATGAGTTCTGCACCGTAAGCACTGGATGAAAGCTCGACCCGAAAGCGACCGACTGCAATGAGATGGTCCATGGAATCAAACATGACGTATGAAGCGCCAGCCGATGTTGTTGTGTATGAGCCGTCTGTGTAGATATGGTATCCATGTTGGCGAGAGTAAATGGATATGTCTTCTGATTGTAAATGTGTGTGTGGGAATGAGACGGCCTCGGCAGGGTGCTGAAGCGTGTCGTCGTACGGTGCCGCCACTTCGGAGGCGCGATACGTTCTAGAACCGAACGTGACGTCCAATCTACGTGCGAAGAGCGCAAACTCCGCATTCAACCGGTCAAGGTCGAGATGCAGAGGAGGCGCCCGCAACAGAATTTGGAGCGCCCTCGTGCTCGTAGTGGAGTACGCCCGGACCAACGCAAGAAGCGGGGCCCGTTGGACGGAAACCAAACGAGCACGCAGTCCGGAGTGGGGACTTTCTGTCCACCACACAGGGGACGCGTACGTGAGGGCCGGCAAGACGACCTGGGTGTAAAGTGCCCTGAGCTGGCCGGGAGCCGGCGTGCCGCTGAGCCGCAGGAACGTGCTGAGGCGCGCAGAGAGCATCTCGGCGCGCTCCTTGAGCAAATCCCCGTGAGCTATGAAGGACAGGGTGCGGTCGAAGACAACGCCAAGCACTCGAACGGAGGGCCTGAATTGCAGGCGGACTCCGTCGAGGCGAATGGCGGGAGGTGTGCGTCCCATACTCCCCCGGGGGGGAGAGATGAGAAGGCACACCGTCTTCTCCCTGCTGATGGAAACCCTTGCCCCCTTCGCCCACGAGGCTACTCGGCCGAGTGCCTCCTCCGCGAGAGCCGTTAGCTGCTTCCTGCAACTGCCAGGCACAATGACGACAACGTCGTCTGCGTAGGCCTGGAGCGACACACCCTCTGGCATCGGCAGCTCGAGCAAACCACGCACAACTATGTTCCAGAGGAGCGGTGACAGCGGAGATCCCTGCGGGCTCACCAAGGTGGGACGCGCAACCGCGTCGCCCGCATGAGAGCGGAACAACACCTCGCGGTCCGATAGAAAGGACCGGAGCAGGGCGCAGAGGTTTCTCGGACATCCCCATTGTGCGAGAGAACTGAGCACAAGGGGATGCCATACACTGTCGAAGGCGCCCCTGAAATCGATCGAAACGAGTATGGCGTGGAGGCCGTCTTTGCGGAACCCTCGTAATTTAGAGACTAAGGCGAAAAGGGCCTGTACGGCGCTTCGCTGTCTTGTGAAGCCGAATTGGTTGGGATGAAGTAAATTTTGGTGGGCCATGAAGTGGTAGAGGCGACCATAGAGAAGACGCTCGAGCACCTTGCCTAGCACCGAGTTCATGACGATGGGACGATATGAAGTGTCTGCGTGTTGTGGTCTGCCAGGTTTGTGGATGAAAATGATGCGACCCTTTCGCCAAGCCACCGGGAAATGGCCGAAGCGAAGGGCCGACGAGAACACGGTTATGAAGAAATGAGGGTGTTGTGTCCACAGTGTAGTGACGACACGCGGCGTGAGGCCGTCGAGGCCCGACGCCGTGCCCTGCTTGATGCGAGAGAACGCCATGTCCACCTCGCCGTAAGTGAAGGGCACGTCGTCGGGGCCGCCCAGCGCAGTGTCCCGCGCCAACGATCTTATGTGCGTGTGCTGTGGTAAGTCTAATGTGATGTCGTCTGTGGCAACGTGTGCAGTGAGCAGTGTGTTGGTGGTTTCAAGTAGTGATGTTGTAAGTGTTCCGTCTGGTCGTTGTATTGGTGACAGTGTGAGTGGTGCACGTAAGCGTTGGAAAGCAATTTTGAAAGGTCGGCCGAATACTCCGCTCCTAATGAAATCGCGGGCTAACGTCTGTGTGTCAATGTGGCGTGCCTCTTCGATGTGTTGTCTGTAGACGCGGAGAGCAGCATAATAAATGTGTCCGTAATGTTGTCTAATTGGATTGTGTTTTGTGCGTTGGTAGCGTCGTCGTAGTGCACGCACACGTGACCTCTCAGATGTTAGTTGAGGTCTCCACCACGACGCAGGTAGGTGTGTTTTTGTTGGTGCGGGTCTGAGGGATGAGTGTTTCTTGCGTGATTTGTCAATGATGAGGTGTAATTTGTCAATGATTGTGTCAATGGCGTCCGCCGAAGCCAAGCGGACGCCGGCCACCGCATCGAAAAATGGATTTTGTGACATGTCATGTAGTAATCGTGTAGTTCCTCTAAATGTAAGTCTGCGCTGTCTGGATGTTGAACGTGTGCCCAATATAACTTCAATGTGTTTATGTTCAGAAAGTGTACTTGTTTCTGAAACTAGCCATGTGTATGGTAACGTGAGCATGTGAGTGGAGGCAAATGTTACATCAATCCAACTGTCTGTGTATGGTGTGGAGTACGTCGGGGGGGATGCCGGATCGTTTAAAATTAACAGGCCTGAGGACATTGCAAAATTTAGCAGCTCCCCTCCCCTGATGTCACAAATATGTGGTCCCCAGGCCGTATGTTTGGCGTTGAAATCGCCCCCCAATACGACCGGCATTCCCTCCGTCAGGATAAGTGCGTGTCTAATGTCATCGAATGTCTGAGTCATTGGTGTATGTGGCGGAGCGTAAGCTGAAATTAACAAACATGATGCGGTGGCCGTGGAACAGATGACGGCAACCACGCGTGTTGTGAGTTTTATTGGAAAGATGTCATATTGGTGTTGTCGTGCGATGATGGCGGAACGTGGACTGGACTGGGCGGCGAACACGGTCCACTCTGGTGGTATACCTGTGATGGTGTCAGCACGTGTGTAAGGGTCGGAGATGAGAGCGAAGTGAAAGTCTCCCTCCCGTAATCTTTCTACCAATACCGGTGTGGCGTTCCTGCAATGATCTAAATTTGCCTGTACGAATGAAAAAGATAAAGAAGTCATTGCGGCGACATGTTATTGGGGATGAGTAAATTTACGAGTGAAGCAGGAACGCGAGGTGTTATGGAATGTAGTGAAGGCAGGAAAGTCGAACGCAAGAGTGTGAATAGGAAGAGAAATGTATGTAAGTGACATGGCGATGGTGATGATCATACAGAGACTTCTGTGCTTGCTGGGACGCTTGTAGCCGAGTACGGGCGATTTGGCGAGCGTCTGCAGCTTGAGAAATGGCGTCACGGGCATAGGCGGTGACTGGACGGTCAGCAGATGGGACGAGTGTATCCAAAGGCAGGACGGCGTGTCTCCCGTACAAGAGATAAAAAGGAGAGTAACCAGTTGTGTCATGCCGCGAGGTGTTATAAGCGAACGTGACGTAGGGCAAGGCGAGATCCAGTCTTTGTGGTCGGGGGAGACGTACATAGACAACATGTCTGTCAATGTTCGGTTCAAACGCTCGGTTAGCCCGTTGGTCTGCGGGTGGTATGCTGTGGCAATCTTATGCTTGGTAGAACATGAACGCAGGATGTCGTCAACAACTCTGGACAGGAAATAGCGTCCGCGGTCTGTGAGTAACTGACGAGGGGCACCATGTTGCAGAATGAGATTGTGCAAAAGAAAGTCTGCCACATCGGTCGCGCAGCTCGTAGGCAATGCACGGGTGATCGCATACCGAGTCGCATAGTCTGTGGCTACCGCGATCCACCTATTTCCGGAGTCCGAGGTCGGGAATGGCCCAAGGAGGTCGAGCCCTACATGGTGGAACGGTTCCACAGGCACGTCTATAGGATGCAGAAGACCAGGAGGTGGTACCGAAGGCTTCCCAGCAACTCTTGAGCGGGAGTACTGGCAGGTGGCGCCACATGCGCGCGCAGCGGGAGTGCGAATGAGACTCGATCGACGCACATACGCCGAAGACATGTGTCGAGATGGCTGCAATGTAAAGTCTCAAATAAACCAATTTAGTTGAAACTCGCCTTGCCCTAACAGCGCGGACACGATAACTTCTCAATGAATGCAGGGACACATTCTAAAAAGGGCATTTTACTTCTTCCAATTTTTTCCTCTGCAGCTGTTCTCTAATTTTGTTTCCGCGGCTTTATCGCCCTAGGTCCCCCGGTCTTAAAATTCGTTGCTGCACCAGCATATGCTACCTTTGCTAGCATTGTTTCTTCCTTACGCGCCAGAACACGCAGCAGAAGGCAAAGAAGATTCCGTCGGAGGGCGCGTGCCACACCCACCTTCCTGTTCCAGCTGAACGATTCAGGCCAAAGGCCTTTTCGTAAAAGAGACGTGGCCACGCCACGCAGCACGCCTATGCCGCTGTTCCTTTCATGCATGGCCCGCAGCATAGGTGCCGTGGAGTATGTTCCTGCTTGCCACTTGGATTTCTGGCCGGCTGTACACAAGATGCGGGCTGCTACAACGGCAAGGTTGGCCACAGCACGACCTGCTGGCCGTCTTCACCTTGGCGGCCCTCGGTCACCGAGCTCTTCCAAAGACGTTGCCTGCTCCAGTTCCGCGACCGCCACCACGGGGCTCTCGTCTCTGTTTGCCGGAAGTTGCAAGGATCATGGATGCCGCGGGAAGCACCTGCACCTGGGAGCATCCAGCCCGGCAGAACCGCTAGCCGACTTCCCAGCGACCACCACGGTGATGTATTTTCGATGCTGCTTTGATGCGTTCCCGCTGATGAATAACTTGGCCGATACAGCTGTACACACCTCCTACTTGTCAATACGCCGCGTTTCTACCAGCTGCGGTGCCTCAGTGTCTTTGGCGTACTGCTGCTCATCCCCTAGCCACGGCTTCGATGCCGGCGGCGCCGACCGTATTTCGATGAAGGCGAACTGCAACAACGTCTGTGCGAGACCAAAGCCCGTTATATAACCCAAGGTGGTCTAAATTAACCCGGAGAGCTCACCAATTCGAATTCCCTCACAGCCCATGTGTCGCTTCAGAACGTTAAATTACACGTAGCATACCCATTTGTGAACATGTTCCATGTTGCAAACTTGCCCAACAAGGTGCTGCTTGGTTGAGCTTTTTCCTTTCAGGTAGCAGTGATGCAAAAAGAAAAGTCTTAGTGCAGGGCATCATACAAAGCACTACAGGCTGCGTGACTACTAACGCAAGGATTCCACCTCATTGATAAGTACATGCTGCTTTTATAACTGAGAAAGTATCGTCGAAAAACGCAGCCATGCGGTCATAGAGATAAATGATTTTTACTAGGACGCGGGGCTTTTCTCTTCTGTTAAGAGCACCCGTTAGATCATGTGTTGTACTGTTTTCAATATACGCGTCTTGCAGTCCACGACCACTGCCTGGCCTGCAGATTCTTCGGGCACGAAAAAAAAATCGCATTTCTGCTTCGCGCATCCCTATATTGGCCGCGGTGGCTCGGCTCATGAAGTCGTCGTCTGGACCGATCGCCACCGCGAACCAGTACGTGGCCGCGCACCAGCCTTGAAGCATTTTTGGCCGACTGCTTCCAGACTGGGGTCTTTCCGGCCTGCTGCTGCGGTCTGGCCGGTGCGATTTCGTGAGTAACGTTGCAAGGGCGTCTACGTTCAGCGTCCTCTTTTAGCCGACGTCTTTAGACCACCGATTACATACAGTTATAAGCAATATCAAATAGCACGGGCATGGTGCCGCTCGCCGCGAGGCAAACTGGCAAGCCTTCAACATTCACCGCCTCAAAAGAGCCACGCCGGCTGAGTGTCCCAAAGGGGTCTTCAGCTAACGCTCGCATTTACAAATGTAGCTGGCGAAGCCACGAGTCTGGAAAGTGCCAGCAGGTTATACAGCAATCGATCTCCGATATTTCCCTCAGTATTTCCTACGACTTTAACGAGCAGTGACGTTTTAGAGTGACTTTAATTTCCTGTTACTCTCCTTTCTCTTTATTTTTTTTTATCCCCTTACTCCTTTCCCCCCGGGTAGGGTAGCAAACCGATTACTCTTTCGGTTAACCTTCCTGCCTTTCGTCTTCTATCTCCTCCTCCTCCTCCTACAACTTTGAACGCGATTTGTCCTGATATTCGACGCTTTTGTTGCGCAGTGTATTTGGGGGAAACTCCCAAGGTTTCTATGTAGCCGTAGGGCTGCCCTGAGGTTGATGGTAGGCAGTAGTTACTCCCTAACTTAAATCTACGCTATGTTGGGGGTTGCTCCCCAATACACTGGGTTCGCGCTGTTCCCGTTTCGATTTGTTGTTCAATTTGGTTGCGTCCTGCCATATCTACTAGCCGTCTTTATTAGCTTCGTTAGCAGAGCGGCTGCCCTGGACAGGCGGTGATCCCGCGCTGATCCCAAAACCAGGACAAATTTATCTTCAACTGCGAAGCTACTGAGAAGGTTGTGTTGCGTTCCGTTGTAATCGTATGGCTGCACTTGGGTGGTTGTCAATGCGTAACTACTCCCTAAGTGGTCACGTTCTCTTTTGCATAGGAGAATGAGTTCCAGGCAAGCAAACGGATTTATTAAAATGAATAAGAGATAGTTTCGCTTTTTCGCAGACCTCTTAATGCGGCGTCAACCCCTACGCATGTTAGCTAGGAGAAAAGAGATTACACTGCAGACCATTTGTTTGAGAAGAAAACGAGGATAAAGAACCGAAAATTCAGAGATTTTGTCTATATGCTCCGAACTGTGTTCTGTGAGTGTAAATGAATGAAGTTGGAATTTGCCTCTCATTTAATTTCAAGCGATGTAAGCTACACTAATTCGAGACATATTAACTATATAGCTAAAAAAACGCGGATAGTTATGATGGGGCAGCACAAAGCCTAGTTACTACCCATTAAGCAACCAGCCCAATTAAGAGCCTTAATTGCTACTATTTTCTGTATAACGCGCCTCTTCTCGCAGGTGTAGTGTCCACGTTTTTTTTTCTGAGCTTGTTAATAGGCAGTTTTAGCCTAGCGTTTTTACGGCCAGCGGGGCGGAGCGGGCGAGCGTATACGCCAGCGGAAACGCGCACGAGAAAAGAGTTTTAGCTGTGCGGATCGCCCGTCTTCTCGAGCGGATTAGAGTCGAATTGCTCTGCTACTCCACCTATAGGTCAAAAATCGAGTTAGAGTGGAAAGAATATCAATTAAGCCAGCTAATAATGCGCTGAAACAATTTAGTAATGGTGATTCTGTGTTTTTAGTTAATTATTTCGTAAGTGTTGCGTTCTAGATGCACAAAAGGGGCTGCCACCTTGTATACCCATACAGGCCCGCGCGCTCTTACGCATGCTCGCGCGCTGCTATCGCTCCGCTGGAGAGGGCTTCCCAGCGGGCGTAAGCTTCGCTCCGTAAAAACGCTGGCCGGCCCAGCGACGTGCGCATGCGCAGTGTCGTCTGCGCTGGTCCGCTCCTCTCCGCAGGCCGTAAAAGCGCTCAGCTAAAACTATCTAATAAGTCGCGATCCCGTAACCAACTAGCCCACATAAAGGCCTTTGCAGCTGCAGTAAAGCTTGATTGTGGTGCTCTGTTACAGGAGGTCTGCATAGGCATTTTTCGTAACTTTTGAGCAATGCTCCTAAAGTACAACCTTTTGTGAAAACACGGGACGGAACGGCTGCGCTTTTTTTTCACCAAACGCTTTAACAACTAGTGTTGCGTAATCATACCATGACTGTAATTTTGAGTCTGCTGCATTTGACTGTACTCGTGTTGAAGCGATACTAGAGATAAAATCAGTGGAGTATTTTACGGTATTGATAACCTCCACGCAGTATGAGCCCGGGACCAGAGGCGTCGCATCTTCGTGCTACCGGCGAGACCCCAGCCAGGCACTGCGGGAGGCCCCATCATTGAACTTTGAGATATATTTCGTAATATAAAAATAAATGCTGTGTGCTACTGTGTAAAAAACTTCATATAACCTTATCAACGCAAATTAGGTGTCTCTGGGCGTTTCAGTTTTACCTTCATATCATTTTGTGACCCGCAAACAACAATTCAACCTAAAAGCAAAACTTCCGAGGAGCGCTCCGCACAGATTTATTCTCATGAAATCCTCGCCCATGCGTGTACTTAACGTCCACGCCAGTAAGGATATAGTAAGGATATGGTAAAGCCTAGGGTTAGTTCGTCTCTTTGAACCCTTGCCGGAGGACGTACTGAGGGGACGCAGACCTTGATTCGCAACCTGTCGAAAAAACTGGTGCCCTGTACCAGTCCCCGAGGTAGACTGTTTCAGAACACATGGGCTGCCCATATAAAATAGTAACTTTCGCTAACTTCTGAATGCCGCTCTCGTGTTCTCTGGTTCGCATCAAAACATTCAGCATAACAACATCCGAATGTAGCCCACCCAGAAATGCGGCTACCGCGACCAGGGGTCAAACCCGCGGCATCGCACTCGGGAACATCAACCAACTCATCAGGCAGCATCTCTAGCTTTGACGAACGATTTAGCTTTAGGTATTTTTAATCCCTCTACAATATTTGAATTTTATCTTCTTTTATCCAATGCGCACCTTTCCGAGTCGTTTCCACAGCACTCAACTTCCAGGCCCTCCGCTCATCACACACTTTTACTTCACGTTTGATGTGAATTGCCCAGCCTAACACTTCTTAGAGACCTGCGCTGACTATTATTCTTTTGTCTTCGCGCCATAGAAAACTAAGATTTTGGTCCTCGATCACAGCTGGTGCATAGGAGTTTCTACATGGTGTAAAATTAGGTTACTGCTAGCGATAGTGCTACCAGAATTGCACCATGGTCGCAGCTAGTACATGCAGCAGGAAATTGGGCATTAGGAAAGAGCCAGCATGCCAGGAGTGAACGGCTTCTAACAGCTGCTAGCTCCTTGACCGCTGTGCACAATAAGGCAAATGCAATAAATATAACTGGCATTGAATTTGGTTTTGTGAAACTGCTCCTTGAAAAATTCTACAAGGACGACCTATATTGCATATCTGTCATTACTCTTTTTCGCTCGTACGCAGCGCACTCCAGGTCCAGTTGGCGGCCTCTTCTTCGTTCAATAGAGTCCAGGGACTATTCTCCTTTGAAGAATTTTCATTGTTAAAAAAACTACTATTGTGTGAAATGGATGCATCGCTTACTTCATTTGTATCGGGACGAATTAGCTATATCTAGGTGTTATACCAAGCGCTTCCTAGCATTTTGCGAATCACTACACATAACAATTTATCTGAAAAGCAATTCTTTCTCTGAAAGCTTCCAAACCCATGGAGGCTAGAAGTGGGCATGATTACTTTTTCCGCGCCCGTCTGCAGCTGAGAGTTCAAATTTCCGGCAGCATAACGGGGTAGTGCGCGCTACCGAGCGCACATCGACCACGGCGTGGCTTGCTCTGGTATTAAGAAACAATGAGACGCAGCTGACACAGCATTCCTGCTACAGCATTAATGCTGGCAAGGCACAAAATACGCTAAAGAGCGTAGGTCGTCCGACTAACCAGCAAGCTTACAAGCGAGTGCTCGCCCACGCTGGGGCAGTGTCGTGAGATACCCGAGGCCGGATGAGGGGAGCTTGCCCCGCTCCATGGGAGCGAGGGAACGCCTTGTCGGAACGAGGATTCATCCCGGTGAAGATCAACAGACCAGCGCCGAAACGTCCTCGAGAGTTGACTTCGCGAGTTCAAAGAAGCAGAGAGTGCTCCTGTGATTCAGGCGCCATATCTTGATAGTTGTAACTTGAGGGAATGCGATATTTTGGGGAGACGAACCCAAGGACACAGAGCCGGGCGACTCTCCACAGCACAGAAGCAGTCTCCTCACGGCGTTGTCCCGCTACCACATATGCATGTAAATACAGTTCGGAAGCCCATTCAGCCAACCGCACTAAACTGGCGGTCTCTTCTGCAAGTTTTGAGAACCCCAGCTGAGGCATGCCCTTTACGAGATAACTTAAGTGCCTGGAGTCGCAGGCATAGAAGGCAACGAGGGTGCTAACAGCTAATTGAGCAGCAGCGCAAAGGGTCACATCCACGCTCCATGCATTTGCATGTGAAAAAAAAAAAAACGTGTGGCGCTTGCACCCTCTATCTTCAGAGATATTTCAAAGAACCAACTGCACAGCCCATATTCAACCATTCCTTTGGAACAGGAGAAAGTCTGCGGTGAATAAGCGCTTGCTATACTAGTAGTTTGCTCTACGAAGATGCGGAAACCCCTCTTCGGATGTGTTAATGGACCCTGCTTGAGTCCTCCACAACAGGTAATATTTCTCGCCCTTCTTTCGTGCGGGTCCGCACTAAGATAGAGACGACAATTACACCAAGTATTTGTATACGATAGTAGTGCAAACACTACAGTTCCGTACGAATTGGTGCATTAGTGAAAATAACAAGAGTAACAATTATAGAAAGTGCCACCATGAAAAGAAAAGCTTTTTGTAAGTGAAGAATGAGAAATTAATGACTTCAAGCGTAGAAAAGGCAACAACGTTTGATGAGAAAAAAATTCCCGCAGATTTTCTGAGGAAAGGCAGAGACCACGCAGCCATTATCTACTACTGATGACTTCCAGAAGCCCCTTCTCTATTTTTACTATGCCAGCCGCATCACCCACTTCGCAATGGGAGCCGTCGGTATACGCCTCATTTCAGTTATTTGCCGCGCTTCGGCGGCGCCACCCAGATGGTAGAACTGCTTGCGTCATGCTTGCGCATGGTCGCGCGGTGTTGGCTTTTTGGTGATAGCTCTGTCCTACTGCTACACTACGCATCTGTCAGATTACTGCTTCCTACCCCTTCTTGTGAAGCCTTCGCCTAATCCGCGGCATGTGCTTTTTGCAACTTATATCGGCTCGAACAGGCAGCTTTGCACCCCGTTTGCAGAGGTGGGCTGAGGCGTTGGCCCAGCCTCTCACTTCAGGATGTCGGCTGGCATACTTCAGGCACCGCATCAGTTGTTTCCGCCGCTTATTGGTGCTCCTTGCCTGACAAATATAGCGTTGTAAGTTGTTAAGTTCGTTCGTTTCGTGGCACCATCGCTAACGAAAATTGTTTTGCGTGGCTAAATGGTGCGGTCCGCGACGCTAACGAGGGGTCTTCGCAGTAGCAGTAAAAAGGCATCTGTTGCTTATGTTCAGTTCAGCTGCTGCTTTTAGTTTTGAGTGAAGTGTGGGATATGTTAAGCTCGTTTACGTGGAGCTGAAGAACTTCGCTGCACAGACTGTAGAGAACAAGGGGACGTTTACGTGCATTCATTTACATATATTTG
>NW_028317631.1:0-66088 GCF_055824585.1 Amblyomma mixtum
CCTGTGTGCCGACAGAAACTGAAGGCGGCGGCGGTCCCCGCGTCACCGCTTCAGAGTATGTCCCTTTCTGTTGGAAAGAGACGCGTTTTTTTGCTTCAAGGTAGGACAGGTTTTCTGTGGTCTTCAAAGTTATGATTTGTTTTTCTGTTTTCCAGACTGGGCACGACCTGGAGTGCGCGCCATGTGCGCCATTGCAGTTGATGCACTTTGGTGTGCGTTCGCATCTTTCTTCTGCATGTGCGTCTTCTGCGCATGTGACACAAGTGGGTTTGCCTCGGCAGGCCAACATGCTGTGTCCAAAGCGCTGGCACTTGAAACATCGTCTCGGATTCGGTATGTATGGGCGGACTTTACAATGGAGGTAGCGGCATGGATGGAGTGAGGCAGAGTTGTGCTATTGAAAGTTAGTACAATATGTTTGGTCTTGATTTCAGCATTGTTTCTCCGGATGGTTATTCGTCGGGCTGCTATTACTCCCTGTTCGGCTAGTTCTTATTTCATTTCCGCATCGGTACTCTGTAGGAGTATTCAGATATGACGTCCTTTGAGTGGTTCAGGGTGCGGTAAGGGGTTACCGTATGCTCATTTCTCCAAGATTCTGTAATGACATCAGTTTGGTGCTCTGTTCTTTTGTGTTTATTTCTACAAGGAGGTCTCCGGTTCGTTGCTTTTTTGCTTTGTAGTCTTTGCCTACACAACTTTTTAGGGTGTTGGCGATGACAAATGCAGATAGGTTGGCTACCGGTACATTAGTGTTTGAGTGAAGCATAAAAAACTTCGCAAACGTTTCTGGCTTCTGTGGACTCAGTTTCTTCACATCGGTGCGACCCCTTTTCGGGGGTCGATCAGATTTTTTTGCAGATTTTTCCATACGGCATGTATAAACTAAGGGTTCCTGATACTTTGTCGCCTCTGATTCACCCTTATACACAGAGGAAGGTCCCGGGACTCCCCGCCTGGTAGACAGACGAGGAGCCCATCGGCCGAGGATTGACCACTTCCTCAACCGCCACCGTTCAAGGTTTCTTCCCTCCACCTTTCAACCTATCGCCACGGTACGGATGACAGCTTCGGTATGGGGACTAAGGGTCCGTGGTGGCGCCAAGCACCAACACCTCGTTACACAAGGTGCCCTTGCGGGCTGCCCTTTAAGGGTAACGGAGTGGATTCCAAGAGAAGGCAAACGTAGCTGGAGGCGGCAGAAAGTTAGGTGGGCGGATGAGATTAAGAAGCTTGCGGGGATACGGTGGCCGCAACTGGCAAAGGACATCGTAGATGAAATCAAGAGGAATAAATGGGGCCTAAGCGGAGCCGCGGTGGCTCAGTGGCCCTCCCTTGCCTGGCGCATACTGCAATTTAGCTGCCGATGCGAAGATCCAGCTTCACGTAACCTGATTTGGGCATACGGTCACCAGGGACTCCAGGGAAACGAACAGGCCGATCAGGCCGCTCGCGCACTCTCTCTCCGGGCTATCTCCCTGTCCTTGGAAGCCTACTCCGAATCAGACAATCTGGCCCTTACATTCAAACAAATCACCGATTACTACAAGGAGGAGCACCGGCACTACCCGACCCCTTATAAGAGACTGGACGCGCTGACCAGCGCCTCCTCATCAAAACTCTAACACTGTACTGTGCCCGGCGGGGCTTAAGTATTTCAACACATCCTTTGACGGCGCGTGCCAGCTCTGTGGGGAGGTGGTTGACACCTCCCGCATGGTTTGGGAGTGCCCATCTATCCCCCCCCCCCCCCCCCGCCTTAACCCCACCAGAGACCTCAAGACCCAAAAAAGGTCTCGGTTCAGCGGACGAGGATGGCGTTGCTTGCCAATGCGATTACGGAATAGGGGCTTCACCTAGTATTGTGAGGGGAAGGTGCCAATAGGGCCCTACCCCAATCACATCTCTGTAATTGTTTAATTGTTGATAAATGTTTTTCGCCACCGCCACGACGGCCCCTCTTCCTTTCTTCTACCAAATTTTTCACCATAGTACTCGCGACGGCGATCCAACTCATCGCTCAATCATATGGGTCCCCGGCCACCAAGGCATGCCATGTAACGAAGCCGCCCATGAGGTAGCCCGCGCACTCACTCACCCGGCACCAGGCATTCCTTGGGAGGACCTTAACCCAGATCACAGCCCTCTTATTTCTTCTCAAGACTTTGCTGAGCACTAACGTGCCGCACGCCGGCGCTACCCGGTTCCTATGAAGGGACTGGGTAAAGCTGGCGAACGAACTCTCCTCAGGCTCTTTACAAACATTAAAAACACCCTGCTGTGTCCGGCGGTTCTCAAGCACTTTAATCCTTTTTGGAAGGCCGCTGCTCATTTTGTGAGGAGGTGGCCGACACCTTCCACATGGTTTGGGCATGCATGAAAAATCCTTCTCTCCCCCCCATCACCCCTTCCCCTACCCGCGAGGACTGGGGGGCGGCCCTGCCCGGCTGCCAGGAACTATCCGCCCAACAGGGCCTGGTTCGGAGGACGTGCGCAGTGGTCATGACCAACGAGATCCCGGAATGAGGGAGTCCGCCAAGTATTGCAAGGGGCGAGACCCACTAGGGGCCTCTCAGGGGCAAGCACCTCTCTGTAAATATTGTAAGGGAAGACTTCACGTAAGACGTTTATTCTAGCCCTTTCGCCAGAGACGTCTTCCAAGCGAACAGCCTCAAGCGATGACGATGGGAATCTTCAGGTGAAAGAGAATGAAGTCGCAGCCAGAGAGGCGACGACGACGAAGGCGAATAAATTGCTTACAATATAGCCGAATAAATGCTTTTCACCACCACCATCCCCTTTCTTTTCTCACTCCCTCCTTTATCCCTTTCCCTACGGCGCGGTTAGGGTGTCCACCGAGATATGTGCGACAATTACTGCGTCATTTCCTTTCCTCAAAACCAATTTTCATTTTCAGGGAATGTAATGCGAAGGCAAGGTAACCACTGATCTTTCAGGGTAACGGAGCGGATTCCAAAGGAAACCAAACACAGCAGGGGGGGAGGGGGGGGGCATAAAGTTGGGTGAGAGGATGAGATTAAGAAGATTGCGGGGATACGGGTGCCGCAGCTGGCAAAAAGAAAGGGTTATTAGATAGAGAGACACGGGAGAGGTCTTTGCCCAGCAGTTGGCGTAGTCAGGCTGATGATGATCAGGAGGAAGTACGTTGCTACAAAAAACTGAATCGATTCGTTCTAAACCCCCTCTACACACTTAACAGAACGCACGTGCCTCTAAAGTGAGTATTAGGAAACTTGCTTAATTTGATGCTTAACTAATTAAACAGAATTTTAAAGATACACTGAGGAGCGCCACACGACGGGAAACAATATGTCTTTGGTTGCACCCAGATCCGATTCACCACTTTTTTTAATCACTGGTTCAAGTTACGTGAAACACCCTGTACAGCAAGCTTGCCAAAATGTAAATAGACGAGGAGGGATAGTATAGCCTAGGATGTGATCATAGATGTATTATTCTGCATATGAGTGCCCTGATCAAAAGAGAAATGTATAAAACACAAAAAAAAACGAAAGCAAAATTCAACGTCCAACAAATATCGCTAATAGCAGCAGGCGTTGAGAAAGCATAAGATTAACGCCCCATGGAAAAGTGGGATTGTAAGTAGAACTACTCAGCAGTATGGAAATGGAACAAGCAAAGTTACAAACCGCTGGGAAGGAAAGAGGAAACCACGAGGCTGACGCAGTAAGGAATTTAAGGAGGTCATTGAACAACTACGGGTGGCTTCAGGGAAACAGAGAGGAAGGAATAGACCGAAAATGGGAATCTTATCGATGATAGAAACTGCTTGTATAGGTCCTCGTCCAGAGTAAAATAAAGTAATTCCCTGATCGCGCAGCTAAAGGTGGGCCAAGGAAATTTTGGAACCATATAAGTTGTTTGGGTAAAAAAAAAGCGAAGCGCAAGAGGAGGGTGCACGCTGCTGCAGGTACCGCAGAAGCCCGCAGCAACCACACAGACTTTTTTTTTTATACTGGACGTTTTGTTTCATGAACGTTTATGAAACAAAACGTCCAGTAAAAAAAAGAAAGCGTGCATGGTATCTTTCGGATGTCTTGTCCACGTGTCCTTGCTGTGGCCTTCCTCGGTACCTACAGCAGTGTGCCGATCGATATAGAAATATAAAGGTACAGTCGGGGACAAAAGTCTCCGGACCACGTGTTCCTCAAACAAAGCTTATAGCTCTACTATCAGACAGCAGCTGGAGACCGCACTTGTGGAGATGAAAGAACAAAAATTTAACTTTTGCCTCCACAAGGGTGGTCCCCAGCCGCCGACTATTAGCAAAGCTATCGGCTTCGTTAGAGGAACACGTGGTCCGGAGACTTTTGTCCCCGACTGTACCTTCATTAAACAAAGTTATAAGTCGGAGTCCCTCCTGTCTTCATGTTCACGATATGGGCTATGCCTTAGTTAATGTCTCCGAAGGTTTTAATCGCCTGAGGTTCTTTAACGTGCACTGACATCGCACAGCACATGGGCCTCTAGCATGTCGCCTCCGTGGAAACGTGATCGCCGCGGGATCGAACCAGCGTCTTTTGGGCCCAGCGGCCACAGCGCCGGCTTTCGTCATGTTGATGTCTTGTAATTTTGCAGTAGAAGCGTGTGAACTAAACAGTGCAGAACGAATTGGTGGTAAGTTCTGCTTCGCTAGCCAGTTAACCATTACTGTGGGCACTTCGTTTTAGCAGTTTGTACGTGTCTTCGTCTATGGTCCCCAAAGCGACAAAGCGAATAATTTGTTCCAGTGAACCATGCCGGCAGCCGCCGAACAACGTGCAAAACCCGACCGAAAAGGCGGGGAGAACACGATACCAGGAACCACCCTGATGGCCACCATTGGACGCTAGGGCCTAACCTTCTTGTAAGCTTTCCGCGTATAATGAGGCCATTACGTTCATTCACTTCATAAGCGGTTACAAGCCACATAATTTTTTTTTAGCCTCCAGCAGCAAGGAATTCTTGTTCCGCGGAATCAATGCAAGGATGAGCCTGATTGTAAGAGAAAACGTTTCCGTGGGGCCGTCGCTATCTCCAAACGATTCTGCAATGTCTCTGCGCGTCGTCAACAGTCAGCGCGAAATCCGCGTTCCTTTCCACCCCCCCCCCCCCCCCCCCCCCTCTGATTATGATGTTCATCCTGTCTCACAAAAGTAACTGCTCGCGCGCTGTCACCCTCGAAAGAGAAGCTAGGCCTCTTTCTCCTCACATCATGGCGCCTTGTGTTTCGCAATACACTCCAGAATGCGTGTGGTGCGGAGAGATAGCCACCCTCTACCACTCCACATGGGGCTGTCGGGTGAGTCCGATAGAGCCCAAAATTACAAACCCGTCAGTCGAGCAGCGGGAGGAGCTTCTGTCCAGCTCCGACCCGCAAGATCAGCTTGCGCTGGTTGAGCGGGCCGAGGAGGCAGCAAGAACCAATGGGACCCTGTACCTAGGAACACCACCTGCTGCTCAAGACCCCAACCCCTAAACCCCGTCCCATTTTGCGGAATGAAGTTTATACTACTACTCCATAATGCTCACAGTTGAGCAATCATAGAAAATGCAGTTCAAAATTCCCACTGACGAGCATGATTGGTCCGTTCATATACCGAACATCATTGCCTTGAGATATATTATAAACACCCTGGCTACGACACAACTGTGGGAGTGTGGGGAGCGCAGGTACTTTGTGCAGCCAAGTCAAGTTTGCAATTTCCACAATCCTGCTGCTTCTACAGACCATCTCGTTGACGCTGCGGCATTGTCGCACGGAATGCAATAAGTGACGTGCTCACCGTGTGCCGGTCCTCGGAGACGGTGAGCTCTGCCGTCCAAAGATTCTCGTGTACGTAGAAAACGTGTCCTGCACCTCCAGTCATCCAACCACGTGTCTGCCTACAGTCGTGACCTGCGCAAATTCGTTATGGGGGTTTGAAACTGTAGCCCATTGTCAACTTTCGTCACGGTTAGCCCGGTGCCTGCTACGGTTCTCTTCAGGTATTTTCTTTGTTCTTTTCTGTTTCTGGAATTTTTTTCTCTTTTTATACATGCGATCAATTAGCATGCCACTATAGGGACCTTAGAAGACAGGAGTAGTGCGATGTTTAGGGAAATCCCCCACGGTGAAGTAGATTTATAATAAGGAAGTAATTACTAAATAGCAGCCATACGGCGTCACTGCTGAATTGCAGTGACGCCTGACATCGCACTCAATTACTGAACATTCTCAGCATTTTCGCAGCGTATCCGTGACTCACGCATCATTCCAATGTGTCATCACTAATTTCACTTGCAACTAGTGCAGCAGGCCCCGGGGTTCCAAATACGAGTACTCACACAGCACCCAGTCGTCCGCGTAGTTCATGTATATGTAGTTTCGCACACGGATCCTCGCCTTTTTTTTTCCCTGATGTGTCACCTCCTTGCTTTTGCACTGCGCGTATATCTTCTACTATAGCGCGCTTGCAGCAGTGCACAGGTGCCAAACAACATGTAAAGCAAGACGGCAAGCATGACCGGTCCTTCAAATATACCAAACGCAACTGATCTTTTATAATTCATGAACATCATGGCCACAATACAACGGTGACAGTAAGGGGAGTTCATATACTCTAGACATCCAAAAAAAGTTCGCTTTCCTTAGTCCTGCTCCTGCGGACTATGCATTTAGATGGTTCCGCAGCATTTTAGCTTTGGCTGAATTGCGCGATATGCTCACCGTGTGCAGGTTCTCGGAGACGGTGAGCTCTGCCGCCCAAGGCTTCAGGCGCAGCGGCGTGGACAACTTCTCCTGTTCCTCCGGTCATCCAGCCCCGCGCTCGGGTACAGCACGGACCTGCACAAATTTGTTACCAGGGGGGGGGGGGGGGGGGGGGGGGGTGGGGGGGGAGTAAGGGAATTAAGGGCAAGATAAGAAAAGATCCAGGCAACCCCTGGATCAGCTTCAGCTTTTATAAGGTGACAGTGCTACATGCTGTGTTCAGTTTAACGTCCCCAAACTGCTCATGAGCTATGAAAGACACCGCAGTGAAGATCTTCACAATAATCTGGACCACCCGACGTTTTAACGCGCCCGGACAGTGCACAGCCCATGGCTGCTGTTGCATTTTGCCTTAGCCCTGTGGTAAGGGTGTTCGGCTACTGAGCCGGAGGACTGGGGTTCAATGCCGAAGAATGCCACTGTCTTCACACTAGAACAGCTTATGAAGGGAATATTGGAAGCCATCATATTGCTGAATTATTGTAATGAAAATCATGGTGGCGGATGGAAAAGCATGGTGGAGGGTAGAGCAGCACGACCTTGGGAGAGCGCCCAGGGCTACTTAGTCGGCCAGCTGTGCCGATCCCAGCCAGGCAGGCTAGGTGGATTTTGAGAGAAGAATAGGTATTGGGAGGGCGATAAGACAATGGAAGTGGCATTGTCCTAGGTCGGCGTATGGAAGGGGGCAGTTTCTATAGGACGAGTCGGAACGCGCCCGAAAAAACTACAACGGGACTCCAGAGAGCAGTGGGCCCAAATTAATTTTTCGGGGGATGGGGATGCGAGTAACGGAGGGGATGAGGTCGAGAGAAGGAAGTGTGTGCAAGCGAGAGTAGCACATGTTCCGTGATTTGCTTATTTTAGAGGAGGGCTTCGCCCTCCGAGGGTGCACTTGACTAGAGGATCGCAGGTGTCCTCCATAACCACCGCAATAAAATTGCAGTACGGAAGGATGTCAGACAGGGAGGCACTATATTTCCAATGCTATTCACCGCCTAGTTGCTGGAGGTATTCGGAGACCTAGATTGGGAACGGTTGGGGATAACAGTTGCGAGCATCCAGTCTACCCTTCGACCGCCCTAGGCGGCGCATATCCTGCCGAACTCTCTCAAGTGGCCTACAGCGACCCTTACCCTCCCGGCTCTCTCGGGGTTGGCAGAGAAGAAAGCTGGGAAGCAGCATCCACATCGTAACGTGGGCGACCTTCCTTTCCCCCTCGTGTATTCGGTGGCCGCACGGGCAGCCCACCACGGGGAGAGAGTTGAAGGAGCCATGAGACAACGCGTGACGGGATGGACGGGATGGACGGAGCCATGAGACAAACGCGGCTTTTCCAGGTGACATCGAGCTTTCCCCGTGCCCGTTTCCTGCTGCCTGCGCTACCGAGGGCGGTTATCGTATTTTGGAATCACCCCAAATAAACGATTTGCCTGCGGGCTATACCTCGGTGTGTTGGTCCTGTCGACCTCCACAGTGTAATCGGGGCTAGCGGAGTGGCATTGGTCCTGAGTGCTCGCTGTGTCGTCCTTAACATAAGCAGAACCCTTTTCGTTAGCCTCCTCGTTTCTGCCTCGTATGTGACTACTGGTGGGATACAGCTGCTGTACAGTTATCTCTTCAGGTATAATAATGGGTGGAAAATGATCCATTCCGCGTGGGTTGCCCAGAAGATCTCATTTAACATCATTAAAAGGTGATGGTGAACTAAACGATAAATCTAAACTGCTAATTTTTGCAGTTTTTAGGGAGCAGTACATGGGCTTTCCTGAATTCAGTAGGCACACATTACTGCACAGAATAAAATCTTCTAAAATGCGACCTCTGGGATTAGTTTCTCCACTTCCCCAGAAAGAGGAGTTCTCCGACTAACAGATATGGCTCTGGTAGTTTTTCTAGAAGTGTTTCTACGCATCTGAGGTTGAGGTTTCCATTAGCGACCTCAAGGTCGGATACCGGCTTCAAAAAAATCAAAAATAAATAGAACAAATTTGAGTAGGCAAATAAAAATCTATCGACCGAGAATCATGTGAGAAGCTTGGTAACAACTAGTTAAAGCACCTTAGATATGTGGTGTACTGTGATCGAAGGAGACCGTTTTGATCCAGAGGCAAGTCATTTTGCTCGTTTCGATGAGTGGCGCTCCAGCTTGGCCTAAATGCCGAAAATGGCCGCAAAAGCAGCAAGCCATACAACCTCTAATGTTGCGTACCACTTTTTGCACCCGACATTGCATACACTATCCAAAGTATACGCAAGAAGAAAAGCCGGTATTCTGGCATGAGAGCTCGGAGCGTTTATGTATGGCTTCTATGTCGACAGCAACTAATACCGCTTTTTAAGGTCGCTTTTGAGGGATATTTGATGATACGTGTTATATTACCGGTTTGATAAAAAACACAATCATGAGCAAACATACAAATTTCGCAGGACACACGCGACAGGAATAACGCTCATTAAGGCACGACAGAACCAAGTTGTATTCATTTATATGTATTTGTAAGCGGCTTCGTTGTATATTTGGCTGTTATTTTTTATTATTTATCACAAATGTCTACTTTCTTTAAATTACACTCGTGAAAACAGGTAGGCCACAACGGCGCATAGGTTGAAATGCGCGTTTTTTACATCGGCTCGCCCGTCAAAGTCCACCTGAGCGAAAACTCTCGCTTCTCTGCAAGGCATCTGAAGCCCCTGCAAAACGCCTGAAGAAAAGTGTAGTGTGCTGCCGATCCTTACGAAAACAGCTCGCCAACCTAACTTATGTCCTATGATAGAAGGAAAGGGAAAGAAAAGAATGATGACGAAGCCATGCCCACGAGAATCGCAAACTAAAAACAGGACTGGTGCCGGAGAAATTAAAAAGGAGAGGACAACTGCGCGCCTATGCACTCCATAACGCCTCTTTGTAATCGATTCGATTCACTAACTGTGAATGAAAAGAATAAATTGAGTGAATAGATTTGTGCGACACCGACCACGAATTTTTCACCATGATCAGCCCAATGCAAAATGTGGCGAAAAAAAACACGTGGTAGGTGAACTATTCGTGATGTAGCATCTGGAATATATTTGTTCAGCGTCTAAATAATAGTTCCCAACGCAAATGGTCCTGGAAAAAGTGACGCTGCTTACGAAGCAACCGAATCAGTCAAAGCTTATGCATTCGACGTGTACGTCAGTCGCATGGTATTGGCTAGACCGTCCCTTCATTCCTTCTTTATTCATTTGAGTTGTTTTCCCACTAACCTATTTTAGCACAGCGCTATACTATGTATTCATCAAACATGGCACGGCGTTTCACCCTCATCGTGGTTCGGAATTATATATAGTCGTACCTCGCTAGTACGGACTTCGTTATGTATACGTGGAGAATTTTTGCAAGGACCTAACTTTCTCAGTGTGTTTACGTCTTCTTTGCATGAAAACAAACTTTGGGCAATGGAATAACAAAGCTAAGAACCTCACAGCGGCGTTCATAACGCTGTACTTATCCGCCGCATCAGCACCCGCCGCAGAGGTATGAAGGAGGATGACCTCTGTCGGCTCACGCAAGCTTTCCTCATTAGCAGGATAATCTACTCCCACCCCTACTATCACCTCCGCCGGAAGGACGAGGAAGCTGTGAACAGCATTATACGTTCAGCGTACAAAGCGGCACTGGGGCTACCTCAGTACGCCAGCACACAGCACCTCCTTCAACTCGGCATCTACAACACGCTCACAGAACTCATAGAGGCACACAAGACCGCCCAAATCCACCGCCTCTCCCGCACTAAACACGGGCGGCTCATACTTGACCGTCTCAACATCAACCCCATAGGCGACGTCCACCCCACGACGCCCATTCCGATAGGGGTCTATAGCCGCCTAGTTATAAAACCAATCCCCAAAAACATGCTACCTGGCCGCCATGATACGCGCCGTCAGCTGAAAGCCCAAGCACTAGATGCCACATACCTTGCCGACGAACACGCAATATACGTAGATGCTGCACGGCAAAGTGCAAACACATACGTGGCTTGTGCAACCACGCCACAGTCTTCTCTCGTCACCGCTGCCACAGTAGTAGCTCACTCTCCGACAGCGGCAGAAGAAACCGCCAGCGCGCTGTCCAACGCTGACCCACGTACCCGCACAGTCCTCAGCGACTCCAAAAGAGCAATACAAAATTACTCGGCAGGTGTTATCTGCCACCCCGCTGCACGCATCCTTTGCGGCTGCACTCCCGACCATAAGACCAACCTGGTCTGGGCACCCGCCCACGCGGGAAACTCTGGAAACGAAGGGGTCGACCGACTAGCCCGAGGACTAACCAACCGGGGGGCCGGCCCCACGGACCCAGACGCTCTTGCCGAGGCTCCCCAGACCTTTGCCGAAATTACCAACCTCCACAGAGATATGAGACGCCAGTTCCCGCCTCCACACCCCGACTTGAATCGAGCGCAAGCCACCTTGCTCCGCAGGTTGCAGACACACTCCATCCTTAGCCATTCTAGGCTTTCACTCATCACAGACGGGGAATACGACCCCGTCTGCCAAAATTGTTACCAGGGAGAAATCGCCACCCAGGCGCACATCCTCTGGGGTTGCGCTCGAAATCCGCCCCCTAGAACATTACTGCCAGCTCCCTCCGAGGAAGGATGGAACCAACTCCTCAGAAGGCCAGACAAGAGCATCCAACTGGCACTCATTTCGTGGGCCCAGGAAGTCGCCCCCACCTGGGGGCCACACCAAGCCCACCTGCCCTAAATCCCGCCACTCTATGGCAATAAAGTTCAATAACACTTTTTGCTGGGCGAGTTGGTTCATTTTGCTTGAGTGGATGCTTGTAGCGCGACAAAAACAGACAAGGGTCAGAAGACGAACGGGACAAGCGCTAACGGGACAAGAACGGGACAAGTGCTTGTCCCGTTCGTCTTCTGTCCCTTGTCTGTTTTTTGTCGCGCTACAAGCATCCACTCAAGCTATGGCAATAAAGTTGTTTCTCTCTCTCTCTCTCTCTCCTGCGTTTCAGTAAGCATTTCGACCAATGCAAAGCAGTAACCTCGTCTTTGTCGCAGCGCACGAGTAAATTTTTTTTTCTCTCGAACCCCTACTCTTAATTTTCCGGAGGCTGACGTGATTTGTGGCCGATGAATTTCCTCACCAGGGAGGGAGCTTGCTAGATAGAGGCAGAACGGTATTGGAGACCAAGAACTTAGGTTTACGTACAACCAATATAAAATATTCGAAAAAAAAATAGCTGTCACGTGGTTGGACCAAATGAGCAATCCATTCGCTGCTGTCTCCCTTGCGGTGGTTCTTCAAAAAGCAAAAGGGAGAGAATGAACGCCTACAGCTTCCTTGCCTTCGGCTAGGCAGGAAACTACGACCGCGCCTTTGCCCTCTAGTACATGCAGAACTCGGGAGAAGCGCTCAGTAATTTCTTCGAAAAGCGAGACAGCACTTGCCTCCAAGTCATAAGTATCAACAGAGCAGCATGGCTGTCTAAGCGTCTCTCGGGTTACTCGCACGGTCCACGGATCCGGAGCCCTCAAAGCACCCCGCTGCAGCCCGGCCGCGGCTCTGAAACCTTTAACGGCTCGTCAAGGAGACCTGAGCTGATCTGCTGATAACTTCAGCGCCTACTTATGGGTTGCCCCTCCACTGTTCTGTTCTCCAGTCACCGCCCTAACAAGCGGAGGGCAGGCAAGAATGCACAAGGAGCGGGTATTCAAAGGCAGCAAGCTGTTACGTCGTCTCGTGGCCTGCTAAAGCGGCGTACAGCGCATTCCGTAGGTCGACGTGTCCACGCAGAAAATTTACAGCAATGGTGAACAAACCTCAGAATACAGGCTGATGGGCTCGTTACTTGGGTCAACTGAGAATGCCGATGGCACACTTTTGAAGTCAACAAGGCGCTACGAATGCGCGCGGCGATGATCTCGTGGCACTGAGCTCGTGGCTACGTAAACTCAGCACCTGTTTGTGCCCCGGCCACGATCACATCTAGTATAGGGAGGTATACGGGGACACCGGAAACGAGCAGGGCGCGAACACTCGTCCAGGGAGTTGAACTCTGACGCCACCAACGCTAAAAACAACCTGTGGCATTCCTCGGAGGCGCTGTGGGTTCCTTACTAAATAAATAAATAAATAAATAAATAAATAAATAAATAAATAAATAAATAAATAAATAAATAAATAAAAAGGAACGCAACCACTCGCCTAGACCAAGCTGCACAACTTCGTTTTTTTTTGTTTATTTACAATATTGTGCGCTTATCTTGCGATGTTGCACTTCGACCCACTGATGCACATCGACGGTGTCAGTACACTAGCTACCACTCTTTCTGAACAGCCAGAACATCCTACATCTCAACCAAGCAAGCTGTTCATGAATATGTAGAAAATTCTTTGGAAGCTGTCTAGTGAAGGCGATGCGAAGCCAGTCGAAAGCCTTACAATGGCCAGCATGAAGTTCGGAAGAATGGAACTGAATGTCCCCAGTGCCGCCGGATGCCCACCGGCGATACAATGGGCACAAGATTCCCCTGGCCTGGTGCTCGGCTTCTTTAGGGTGAAATACTTGGGAAATGGGTCTTTGACCCCACCTTGTGCAACGAAAAAACCTTGTGCCGTGTCGCTCTTTGACCTCTTATGGCCTTGCGCCATAAGAATTCATCGTCATCATCAAGAATGGAACTGAATGCTTCTATGAAGAGCAAGAGTGGCGAGTACACGTGTGAATTTAGTGCGCTTATGAAGAAAACAAAAAACACTTGGATTAAATCTAGCCATCGAAGAGTGCTGCCATGGCTTGGGTCTCCACAGAAAACGCTTCAGTATCTTTGGGACAATGGTGACCGAGAGAACGCCCTTCACGTAGCTCAGCTTTGTCTGCATTGAATAATAATGCTCTCCTCGGTATGCACAGAGGCAAACTCTCGTCACCAACTTCTTTTCGTAATAAATTGGCTTGTTTTTCCCGGATATTCGTTTCTATGAACAATCAACTTTATGGACACATTCACGGGGACATTATCCTCACTATCAGCATCAGCCTGACTGCGCCCACTGCAGGGAAAAGGCCTCTCCCATGTCTCTCCAATTAACCTTGTACTTTGCCCGCTGCAGCCATCGTATGCCCGCCCACCTAACTTTATGCCGCCCCCTGCTACGTTTGTCTTCTCCTGGAATACACTCCGTTACCCTTAAGGACCAGCGGTTATCTTGCCTTCGCATTACATGCCCTCCCAAGCCCACTTCTTCCTCTTCATTGCAACTAGGATATCATTAACGTCCGTTTTTTCTCTCACCCACTCCGCCCGCTTCCAATCTCTTAACGTCACACCTATCATTTCTCTTTCCCTAGCTCGCTGCGCTGTCCTTAACTTAAGCTGAACTCTCATTCTTAGCCTCCACGTTTCTGCCCCATAGGTGAGTACCGGTGAGATACACCTGCTATATACATTTCTCTTGAGGGATAACGGCGAACTGCCATTCATGATCTGAGAGAACGTGCCATATGCGCTCCACCCCATTCTTATTCTTCTAGTTATTTCCCTCTCATGATCTGGATCAGCGGCCACTACCTGCCCTAAGTAGAGCCATTCTCTTACCACTTCCAGCACCTCGCTACCAATTGCGAACTGCTGTTCCCTTGCCAGACTGTTGAACATTACTTTGGTTTTCTGCACGTTAATTTTAAGACCTACCGTTCTGCTTTGCAGCTCATCTCTTGAGAGACTTAGCAAGGCAATGTCATCAGTGAATCGCAGATTACTCAGGTATTCTCCATTAACTCTTCTCCCCAACTGTTCTCATTCCAGTCCCCGGAATACCTCCTGTAAGCAGGCAGTGAAGAGCATTGGCGAGATCGTATCTCCCTGCCTGACACCTTTCCTTATTAGAATTTCATTGCTGACCTTATGGAGAACTATGGTAGGTGTGCAATCGTTATAAATATCTTCCAATATTTTCACACAACACTTTTCTACACCCTGATTCTGCAATGCCTGCATGATTACTGAGGTTTCTACTGAGTCGAATACTTTCTCCTAATCAATGAAGGCTATATATAGGGTTGATTATATTCTGCGCATTTATATCACCTGACTGATTGCGTGAATATGGTCTATTGTCGAGTATCCTTTACGAAAGCCTGCCTGATCATTTGGTTGATTGAAGACTAAGGTTGTCCTGACTCTATTAGCGATTACCTTAGTAAATACCTTGCAGGCAACCGACAATAAGCAGATCGGTCTGTAATTCTTTAAGTCCCTGACGTCTCCTTTCTTATTAATTAAGATAATGTTAGCGTTTTTCCAAGCTCTAGGTACGCTCGAAGTCACAAGGCATTGCGTATACTGGGTGGCTAGTTTTTCGAGCACAATCTCTCCTCCATCCTTCAACAAATCTGCTGTTATCTGATCCTCACCAGCTGCTTTTCCTCTTGGCATTGCTCCTAAGGCTTTCTACTTCCTCCTTTGTTACTGATGGGATGTCCCATTCGTGTGCTCTACTGCCTCTCTCAGTAACATTCTGATTGCAATCGCTACTGTATAGATTTGTGAAGAACTGTTTGGCTACTTTAACTATCTTATCCATATTGCTAATGACATTGCCCTCTTTGTCTCTTATCGCATAAATCTGGTTTTTACCTATGCCTAGAATTTCTTTTCACTGCTTTTAGGCTACCTCCGCTCTTCAGAGCATGCTCGATTTTCTCCATGTTAAACTTCCTGATGTCGGCTACCTTGCGCTTATTTATTAACTTCGACAGCTCTATTAGTTCTATTCTATCTATGGAGTTAGACGTCCTCATGCTTTGCCGTTTCTTAATCAGATCTTTAGTCTCATGAGATAGCTTCCCGGAATCAAGACTATTTATGGGCAACTACCTGTAGGCACCGGTGGAAAGTTATGTAATGGATCCACTCGTTTATGATACGATGGTCTCGCTGACCATGCAATATACATCCATAAACCAGGACAGAGCGTTCCACAGAGTGGTATATTGCTAAAAGACATGTCCTATCTGCCCCCCAGTGCTTTCGTGAAAGTACTTTGTGTATGCTCAAGGATCGGAAGGCTTTCTTATTCAGCGCGTTTATGAGAGGCTGGCAAGGGAGCTTTATGTCATACGTTATGCCTAGAAATTTATGTTGATCTTTTACGGGTAGCTCAGTTTCGTTCAGGTGTAGGGTGGAATCTGCCTTTAAGCCTCGTTTCAGAGAGAAAAAAAAATGGGCACTGTTTTCTCTAAAGAAAAGCGGAAACCATTTCTGTCTGTCCATGTTGTCAGTTTATTTCACTTGTTGGCACATTGGACGATGTGCAGCCCATCTGAAGAACGTCTACATAGAGTGAATACATAATGCACCTTGCAATTATTTTAATAACAGAGTTCTCCTTTACAACAAAAAGTGTTACGCTTAAAATACGCCCCTGTGGTAATCCATTTTACTTAATGAAATTCCTCGAAAGGGTTGAGCCTAGGCGTACATGGAATGAACGGTTAGATAAGAAGTCTTTTAGGCAGGTCAACATTCTGCCTTGGATGCCAAGCTCGGCAAGGTCTTGAATAATTCCGAACCTCTAGGTTGTGTCGTATGCCTTCTCTAAATCAAAAGAGACTGCAGTGTTGTTTGTGTACAAGAGCTTCCCGGACAGCATTTCAAGACGAACTAGGTGATCTGGAGTGGAGCATCCCTTTTTAAAACCACACTGACGGATGTCAAGAAGTTCGGAGGATAGAAGGACAAAAGTTTATCTCATGTTCAGGACACTTTCAAAGTATTTTGAGAGGCAACCGGTAAGGGCTATGGGTCTATAATTGTTAGGAGAGGTTGGTGGCTTTCCTGGTTTAAGAAACTGCACAATAATAGTTTTTCTCCAGGCTTCGGGTACTTTCCCCAATGCCCAAAATTTGTTACAAAAAAGTCTTCAAAGTGTATCTACGACATATCTGGAGAGATAGGCTAGCATTTGATAATGTACCGTCTTTGTCAAAAGTAAACAGGCTGCATGGTTTGCTTCTAGCTTGTATAGTGGAGCCCATGGGGCTTTCCTAAAGATCAAAAGATGTTGGAAGGTAAGAAGACACCCAGTCCTTACCTTTAACGACCATTACAGCTTCAGGGAAGCCGTAAGGGCTCCACTGCACGAGCTAGAAGCAAACCATCCAGCCTGGTTACTTTTGACAAAGACGGTACTTCATATGGGTCGGGTGCAGCCTTTTTATCAGTGGAAATTAGTTCATGGATTTCTTGAAGCGTGATTGAACTATTGCAAGGTTCATTTGTGCTGCCACTTGTTGTCAGTGTGTTTTTCAGCTGTGTTTTTGTATTTTAGGACTGTTTCTGTGTACTGTGACGAACTGGAAACTGCAGAAAAGTATTCACCCGAAATGCTTTTTTGTTCTATATCTGTCTGTACAGCAGGGGCTGTCAGAAGGCGAACTGTGAATGGGGAATAGCTGCCATTTATCTTTAGAGCTTCCTCCCATATGTGTTTTAATGTTGTTGAGCTGTTTATGACGACACATAATTTTGCCGAGAAGTTTTTGCGGCACTGTGACGGATACATCGGTCTTTCGCTCTCGCCTTCTTAACGGACCCGTGTACTGTGCGATGTCAGTGCACGTTAAAGAACCCCAGGTGGTCCCAATTTCTGGAGCCCCTCACTACGGCGTCTCTCATAGCCTCAGTCTCTTTGGGACGTTAAACCCCATAAACCAAACCAAACCAAAGTTTGTTCAATTATCCTGCGTTGCATACCTACGGGAAAATCCCCAAGCATTTTTTTCTATCTTTTTAGCTTCCCTACGTTCTTGTATTGTCACCCAGACTTCGCGCACATTTACGTGGGAAGTTCCCAGACACCCTTAGAGCGTGTGGGGGTAGCGGTCTCGGACTCGAAGGAGATGCCCTCGACTCAGCGTGGCAAGCTCAGCGGAGACCAGCTACCAAGTGACAAGAGGTTTTTGGCCGTTCGGTGCCCAGCTTTCGCTGGTCGCAAGCCAGAGAATGGGTCGGAGCCAAAGGTTCACAAAACAAAACGAAGTTTATACAGCAATTGAGACGATACAGAGGGTTTCACAAACACTAGTACAAAGACAAAGTGACTAGCAGAACAATGCAACTCGTGCAAAGTTAAACTCGAGAGAGAATGCAATACAAAGGCAATATTGCACCTAAAGTGCACTAACACACGAGAGAGAGATAAACAAACAAAACACAATTTGTTCACCGGGCACTGCGGCAGTCCGACGACCAGAGTTCCATGACGATGCCGTCCCGCAGACTGGCGAACGTTGCCTCGTTGGTCCGATGCTGGCCGAGTGGTGTTTTCCCGGGAGTCGAACGGGCGCGCTTCGATGAAGCTTAAACGGCGGTCCCGACTGACTGATAGCTGTCAGCGTCCTTCTTTTATAGGCTCGCTCTCACGTCTGTTTGTTCTACGCGCCAAAGTAGGCGCGCACATACACGCAGGATCTCCCGTGTAGTTTCCCTTCCTTTCTCTCGCCGGCCGCGCGTCCTCATTGGTTAAAGTCAGGAGTCGTTTCGCGAAGGTTCCAGCGTGTTCTAGCGTGGCGCCGTCGTGGCGGCGTAGCCGACGTCCGAGTGCAGAGGAGGGGGACATGCCTTAGCGCACGCAAGGCTTCCCCCTCTTCCCCCGGTTAACAGAAGAAACGACTCGCACTTTCTAGAGAGATCGGCGGGGATGACTCATTTCCTCGGCGCACGCCGTGGCGGTGGAGAGAGAGGCACGCGCTCGGCGGGGCTTTCCCTCTCTCCCGTTGGGCTCGCGCCGGCGAGACGCCGTGCGCGCGGCGGTTTTTCTTTGTTTCTAAAATGCGCTGAATTTTGTGACATGTATGCAATACTTTTTTACTCTGTTTTACTACTCCAGAGGACTGAGGGATGACTAGGCGCGCAGCGGTAATAGTACACGTCGTGAAAAGTTCGTTAAGGTTGTCTAAAACTGAGGTTGTCGGTAACTATTTTTTTTCTAGGCTGGCCTTTTCTCGGAACAGTGCCCTGTAGACGAGATGCAGCTTCCAACGTCATGATTTTGATGGAGCGACTTCTAGTGAAGATGTTGATTAGTATAGGCAGATGATCACTTCCATGTGGGTTATCTAGGTCATCGCATTTTGTATCTAAAAATAGATGGCGAACTAAAAGATAAATCTATACAGCTCATTTGTCCTGAGCTAGGAGAACAACAGGTTGGTTTTCCAGTGTTTAATAAATAGAGGTCATTACACAGTATAACATCCTCAATGAATTGTCCTCTAGTGTCAGTTTTGTCAGTACCCTGAAAGCTGGAGTGCGCGTTAAAATCTCCAGATATTAGATATGGCTCTGGGGGCTGCTCCAAAAGGTCTTCTAATTCATGATTGCTTAGATTAACATGTCGCTCCAGGTACACGCAGAATACCGTAAATGTTTTAAATGTTTGTAGGATGGCTGCCACAGTTTCTAATCTAGTTTTAAGCTTGTGTTCGCGAAATGCAACTCCATTTTTAACGATGATGGGAACGCCATCCGAACGTCTGCTAACCTGCTCTCGGTTGCGGCGGAAGATATTATAGTTTTTTTTAGAATGTTTTCGTGCTTAGAGCCTAAGTTTGTACCTCGATTGCATGGCATTTGGAGAACGTTGGGACAGAGTAAAAGAAATAGAAAAGCGACAAGCTAGAACACACCAGGTTCTGGCACGCATCGTAGTTTCTTTGTATAGTGGACACCGTAGCGTAAAAGCCCATCGGCATTTCACTTTTCAAACGAAGCGCAGCCGTTTTAACGAAACGCTGGGCCGCGGTTTCGTTTTCTGTACGGAACCAACACGGAGGACTTGGTTCTCGGAGCGGCGAGAGTTGGCGCTGCGTATTTCGCATATCGCTATTAGGCATGCACATGAGTACGCCGGATGGCTGCCCTCACGATTTACGCACAGATGTGGTTCAAGTGTACAGTTATCAGAATCATGTTCGTGTGAAGCGTGCTTCGCGCAAGTCAGTTGGCTTCGGCAGCTCTGAGAGCTGTCGCCATACCGTTGGCACTGAAAGCAACGTCGTGGGTTTGGTATGTACTGCCCGAAGTGAAGTTTCATACAGCCGATTTCTACGGATTCTGGGAGTATATGCTTGATGCGAAAGTCAGGATGATGTGTTTCGTGGCTATTTCTTGGTCGCCTCTCCTCATTTTTATTCTGTACACGTTAGTCACGTTTTGTTCCTCTAGTCCTTCAAGAAGTACTTCTGTTACATGCCTAAGGCCGTCGTCTGCGTTAACTCCTCGCACTGTGTTCAAGGATCGGGGTGGGTTGAGTGTCACAGGTGTGTCTCCAAAAGAGGTGACTTCTGCTTACTTTTCGTGCTGGTGGTTGTACAGGATTACAAGTAGGAGGTCACCGTTTGCTGGTTTTTTTATCTTATAGCCCTGGCCTATGCTATCTGTGAAAGTTCTGGTGACAAGAAATGGTGTAATGCATCTAGCTGTTCTTCTCTGCGTGTTCAGAGTGCACTTCGTGGAACCGTTCTAAGCTGTTTTGGTTATTTGGGAAGAATTTTGCTGTCTCGGTGGGCCCTCTTTTGCAGCGGAGATCGGCGTTAAAAAATGAGAAGCCATAAAAAAGTTTTGGTGTTCAACAAAGGCGCCAGCCGCCCACCGCGGAGCCCAAAATGGGGACTGGACAGGAGCCCTTAAAAAGCCCTACGCACGCCAACTGCGCACCACCACTGTAACCTAATATGGCGCGAAACAGGGTCGTCAGCCACACAATGTTAGCCCTCGCCGCCAGGAAAAAAGGAAAAACCAAGAAGAGAGTAGGAGATAGGACAGTTCTAAGAAAGAAGATCAGAACGGCAAGCGACAGCAGATCGCAAACGGCCAACTACAAATCCCCCCCCCCACTCCGAAGGGGAGGTCGCACGACAGTGACCCTTCCGGTTTACGGCAACGTCTTAAGCGTGGGAAACGCTCGGGAGGTCATAATTGAATGTGTTCTAGGAAGGCGCCGGATAGACCCGTGTAGAACTCAACTCCGGGGTCAGTTTAGTTTGTTTTCTTTTTAATTTTAAGAGAGAGTGTAGTGTGCCCTATCAAAGTTGTAGGGCGGGACGCGCGCTTCGGAGAGCCAATCGCTTTTGTGGAGATCGCTCTGTGCATCGTATTTTGGAACTGATTTGATTACTTTTTTTAATGTGTTTTGAGGAAGAGTTAATAATACGATCAACATGGAAAGGGGCAGCAAGCAACAAGGAATCAATCGTGTTGAGGCCGGCTGCTACTGGATGCTTCCTGTATTTGAGACGGACTTCGAGGTTTTAAGCCGAGCCCTGAAGAAAACAAAATTAGTTTGAGAATTGGTTCTAAGGAAACGAAATGATGCAGTAACTGCATCACACATCTCGGTGGACAACCCGAAAAGCGCCGCAAAGGAAGGGATAAAGGTAGCAGTGGAACGGAGGTAGCCTAAAAGCAGTGAAGAAAAAACTACTCATAGGTAGATACTAGATGTATGCGCTAAGAGACAAAGAGGGAAATGTCATTAGCAATATATATCTTTTAACCACTCAAAATGCCCTTCTGAAACTTGCATTTCTGACTATTTTAGATCTGACGAAGATGTATCTCGGAGTGCTTTTATAGCTGCATGCATGAATTTTAAACATATGTATGTACGTAAGCTGCATTTGTTCAATGCTCTGTAACAATTTCTTGTACAATTTGCGTTTGCCTCCCTGCTTGGACCAAAAAGGTCTCCAGTATTTTGTAAATTAAATAAAATAAATAAAAATATGGATAAGATAGTTAAAGTAGCCAGAAACAATACTAGCCCCGAACATAACCTTCGCAAATGTGGCGCTACATCCAAGCCTTCTTAATAAGACACAATCAACGGCCCAGATCCAACTCGGCACTATACCGCCACCTCCGTTCTCCCTCCCCAACCGGGCCACTCCACAAGGAGCTCTTCTCTCCCCCCTCTTATTTAATGTAACTCTAGCCCCGCTGGCCAAACAACTGACCAACATACCTGACCTCCACTCGGCAATATACGCCGACATCAACGACTGAAGGCTCCACAGGAGAGGCGCAAGACACCTTACAATTGGCAGTTGATATCATCACCTCGAACCTGACCAATATGGGCCTTATGTGCTCCCCGCTCAAATAGGAACTGCTGATGATCAGACCACTTCCCCGGGATCCACGCATGCACCTCCGAATGTACGACGACCACATACCGCTGGTCCCCTGGAGTTGGTCAATAGACTCCTTGGACTCCAACGTCCTTGACTCCATAGCTCCTTGGACTGCACATACAGGACGCTTTGGATGCAACCTTCACTGTACAACTCCTAGAGAAGCGAACCAAACAAATCGAGGGTCTTGTCCGCAGTGTAGCCACATGCAACCATGGACTGTCGGAGAGGGAAACCTTTAATATGACAGACGCCCTCATCACCAGACACGACTTTTCACGTTCCTTACCGCTTTCTCACAAGACAAAGCTGATGCTTTTATTAGAAAGGCAATAATCTCAACGCTCCGCCTACCACAGTCGCTTAGCACAAATCACTACTCTCAACGGGCACCTACAAAACTATCTCGGAACTCCACGAAGCCAAACGAGACAACCAGATACTTCAACTAACCCGCACAGAAACCGGCCAACATCTCTTACGGCATCTTCGCCAGGCTCCAATCTACCTGCTCACCTGCCCCCAACTATCAAATCATTGCACCTGGCATCCAGGGTCCAATGCGCATCAAACCTCTACCCAGAAATATGAGCCCCGAGCTACACGGGGCCAGACGCCAGGCACGAGCCTAGTATTACAACAAGCACTACAGAGGCAGACCCGACATGTATGTAAACGCGGCACAACGCACCCTACCGGGCTATTATGCCACTGTCCCCGCCTACTATCGAGGATGGCATCATCGGGGCCGCAGCCACCTTCCCCACGGAGGCTGAAGGCGCGGCCATGGGCTTGGTGCTTATACACTATGCACAAGATCCCAACATCACGGATATCTCCACCGTCTCCAAAGCTGTGTACCGTCACTCAGCAAAGCATTATCACGTCAGTCGCCCGACGCATTCTCGCATCAGGACATACGCTTACCCAAGAGATAACCCTCACGTGGGTTCCTGGGTAAGTCTCGATCCCCGGTAACCAGCGTGTTCATACGCTGACTCGAGAACTATCCTAAAGGCCCCAAGAAGATGGTACACCCAAACCCACGCAGGAATCCTCTCGGGCTCTTCTCACATACCATCAAAAAACCACTTATTACAAAAACAGGCGCTTACCCTCCCACCACCTCACCGTACACGAAATTCAAAATACAGTGCAGTCTGGCGGCAACTGCAGACATTCATCGCACCTCCTTCATCGCCACCACCCCACCTTGACCTTCCTCCTCTGCTCAACATGTGGGGCGGCCAAGGCACCCTCATACACAACCTGTGGGACGTTTTATGGGGGTTTAACGTCCCAAAGCGCCTCAGGCTATGAGGGACGCCGTAGTGAAGGGCTCCGGAAATTTCGACCACCTGGGGTTCTTTAACGCGCACTGACATTGCACAGTACACGGTGTGGGAACGCCCCCAACCGATGGCAGGTCCCCCATACACAACCGGTCCGCCTCCTCATGGAATGACATTCTGCTAGTTGCTCAACCAGCTAGCCAATCATGGTAAGTGTACAGAGTTCTCAGTGAAGCACAGACTCCTGGACTCTTGGTCAAGAACAAAGGATCCTTTTTGTTAAAATAAAGCTGTCCCTCCCACATCCCCACACATGTCAAAGGCGATATGCTGGCCACGCCCAGGTAGCACGGAAAATTAGAACAATCTTATGAAAAATTTATGCAAGTTCAGTAACATTGTTACATTGAAACGTTGCATTAACTGTTAGAAATAAATATTTAAGTTTATATGTTACACATAAAAATTAGTTTAACACTGAACATAAATATTATTCCAATCCTGGCTTTCAACTCTTGTTATAATGTTAAAAATGAACAAATGATGGTAAACGCTGCAGCATAAACATATATTTAACGTTCCAAGTCAGCAATGTCTCCTTATTGTTTATTAAACATTATTATATTTGAATCATAACTATGAAACACTGCAGATATATTTCTAGCACCGAGTCCCAGAACACTCTCCACTAATTTTACAGTAAACATGTTTTTAAACTAGCAGTGCTTCGCGCAACTAAATCTCTTAGATTGTGCCCGCCATAGGTAACATGCTCAAGCAGATTATTTTGTTAAACTGCTTATTATCCTTTCGCTACTACCACTCATGGGACACCTCTCAGTAATGTGCGTGTAAGCTTGACTCCACTGCATGCTTTCGGAGGTAAGTACATTCTAGTCGCATGTTGTGCTCTACTGTGGAGACGAAGTGTCGCCTTCGTTGCTGGTCCTTGCAAAGCGTTGATTAAATTGTCACAATGGTGGGCCTGCATACTAGTGCAGGGTTGATTCATTATTTTCGGCAACATTACATTTACGTTGCTATAATGTTTAATTAATGTTAGAAAAAGTTTACTAGGATGTTCATCTGTAACGTAAAGAAATTATTAAAAAAGGTCATTAAGAAAACTTAATTAACGTTTGACCAAAAGAAAAATGTCACATTGGTCTAATGCGTCGGTGCTACCTGGCAGGCAGAGGGAACTGAGGGTGATTTTTAAGACGCCATAGGTAATGACGATCAAGTGCCTCGGTACTGATCCGTCTAGTGCCGAAGCACTAAAAGAAACTGACTTTGCGGTAAAGAGAAAACGTCACGGTCATTCACCAGAACTGACAAGCCCCTGCACGCCAGAAAACGTAGTAAAGTTTGCAACGTGGCTCAGCTAGAGTTGCGTAACGGTTACAAAATGCAGGCAGGTCTGTAAATGTGACTTCCAAAGCAAACCATTTCTTGGGTGAATTAACTTTTGCCTGGGATCATCGAAAGAAAGTCGACATAGCAGCGACAGTGACTCGTGTACCATACAGTCGTGGGGATCCCACGCTGTTCAAGCGAAACTCTGAACACTGTTGCCACAGACGCCATGAACGGACACCATGGCGCTCACTATGTCTTGAAATACTCAAGTTATAGGCGGAGCTCCAATCACAAAGCAGCGGTCGCCCGGCGGTGTCGGAAAGTTATACACGCAGCTGGTACTAGAAAATGCATGGTCTTCTGCAGTGTCCATCACGACACATTCAAGCGGTGTCTATCTAACAAAAGGTAAAAACAGGGCTAATGTAACACACAGCACACAGAAAGGCGGACAGGACGGGCGCTGTCGTTCGGAGCCCGTCCCGTCCCGTCAGTCTTTCTGTGTGGTGTGTGTTAAAGGTGCACCGAAGAGTAATCGAAGCTAGTCTTTTTAGCGCGGGAACTCGATCTACACGTTCCGAGTATTCATAGAAACTTCGAATTATTGTCCTTTGCGACCGATTTCCGTAATTTAAATCGGATTAAACGTCCCGGCTCCCACCTTTTTTTGAACTCGCCGCAGACGGTAGGAGGAGTCAACTAACGCGTGAAGTGCCTTTCAGGCGGTCGTGTGGCGGCTTCGCTTTCGCTTGTATTTTGTTTTTTAGGTTGCCGTGAATAAATTACTCCAGCCAGAGGCTACATAGCCGCAAATTAGGCCCACAGAAATAAAAATACGCGCGGACTCTTTGCTTTCGCCGACCGGTACGTATCATTCCGCCGATGGCAGAGCGGCAAGCCGCCACGGAACTGGTTGAAATATCGGTTGACTCCTCCTACCGTCTGCGGCGAGTTCAAAAAAAGGCCGGAGATGGAAGTTTAATTCGATTTAAATTGAGGAAATCGGTCGCACAGGACTATAATTCGAAATTTCTAAGAATTCCTAGAACGTGTAGATCGAGTTCCCGCGGTAAAAAGACGAGTTCAGATTACTATTCAGTGTACGTTTAAATTACAGCTATATTTACTTTTTCCTAGACAACGCTCCACCAACTAACCTTGCGACCGCGTAGCGCATACCGCTGCATGGTCGACGTCGAATGCAGGCGCTGAACTGCATGCTGAGCACGATAATACGTAGTCTGGCGATTTGCAGGCGATCACTTCGGGCCTAATTCACCTAAAATAAAGTACTCTAACTCTGTGCAAGACCTCAAGAAGGCTGAGTACAGCACACATCAGCACAGCTAGTCATTAGGTTTCTCAACACTGTACCGCCATTTTTATTATTGGCTGGCGAGTAAACGAACCTTACACCAGTAAAAAGTTGTTGGTGCCTTTCGGCCTAAGCGACAGTGAACCTTCATGTTGCGCTGGACTATGCAACCGCTGTAGGAAAACAGCCAAAAAAAGTTTGTTTACATGTCGTGTACTGGGGCTGTCTATAGCACTCTGGGAAGTCCCGGACAGGTGAGCAACAGTTCGCCTCACAGCCGACAGATTTGGACCGCCAAAGCGAGCCACGGTGCATGGCCCGGATTCGAACTAGGTAGGCTGTACTACATACCGAGTTTTTCACCTAAGAAGTCCTGCGAGTTTTGAAAATGGGCTTTTTGAGCTACACGAGCGCTTTTTCAGCACAGCATTGTCCGCAGTGTAGCGCATCAGAATACAGTTAAGAACTACTAACTAGTAGGATGGTAACTGATATAAAATAGTGAACTTTTAATTATTACTGTTAGTCTCCTTATTTACTGATAGGCATGTGGCCCAGCGCAAATAATATGAATATCAGTTTTTAGAATTGAAACGCAGCTGCTCTCCGCGCTATGGCCCAACATATTTTGGCTATTTGGACGAGCACTGCAGGGGTTGCTTCGCCTGCAAGCTTTTCGAGAGCGCGTGTATTTTGACGCGACGTAGGCAAAATTGTTGGCACCGAAAGTAAATGCTTTTGGTTTGGTTTGTTGGGGTTTAACGTCCCGAAGAAACTTAGGCTATGAGGGACGCCGTAGTGAAGGGCTCCGGAAATTTCGACCACCTGGGGTTCTTTAACCTGCACTGACATCGCACAGCACACGGACCTCTAGAATTTCGCCTTCATCGAAATTCGGCCTCCGCGGCCGGGATCGAACCCGCGTCTTTCGGGTCAGCAGCCGAGCGCCGTAACCACTGAGCCACCGTGGCGGGGCGAAAGTAAACGCGTTTTCGAAATTCTAAAAACTGGCATGGATATTACTCACGAAGGATTTCACGCATCTCACTAAATAAAACTGAGCAACAACTGCAAAGTTTAGTTAACCAGCCTACAAGTTAGCATGTTTTAGCAGTACTCTGATGAGCTATACCGCTGACAATGCTATGCAGATAAAAAGCACTCTTCTAACTGAAAAAGCCCATATTAAAAAATTGCTGAACATCTTAGGTGAAACATATATGGTGTTTTTGGCAAAGCCCGTATACATACTTCTCTGCGAACAGTTTCTAACATTGCGAAATCATAAGTGAAAAAAAATGGCAGTGGCTTATACTCCGTTTCATACATAGCAGTCAACGAAGCCAAGGCTGCGGCGCCTGTTCGCGCTCCTCGTCCGCATCGTAATGTAGTGCGTCAAAAGTAAAAATCGTAATGAACTCAAAATTAAAGTAAATGTTGGTTTATATTGCAGTATAATAATACCGGTGTTTTATTTTGCAAAAATAATGCTGTTTCTTTTATGTTCTATAAAACAAAGTGCCTTAGTTTTTTGGGGTTTTTTTTCCGGTCCCTCCTGTATCAGTTTTTCGCAGCTAGGCCGGCCGCGCAGGCCGACCGGTCATGTCGTCTGCGTGAGTGGTTCACCTGAAGCATTTCCTTCCTCCGAGACCTGGTGCGCTGTTCTCTTTTCTGTGAAAATCACCGACCGTACAACCGCTGTAGGCCACTCACTTGATACGCGTAGCAAATGTTATATATACCATTCCATAACCTACAGCACCAGTTTCTACACTCTTGTGAGTTGTGACAGCAGTGACAAACAACGATAGTAGATTACGATCGAGCAAATGGACAACTTTAGTTACAAAGATGATATTTACAAAGATTAAAAACATGACAGCGGATGTCAACAATTAAATTCCAGCCACAACGTTCACTCACGCTGCGCTTACATCTCATTGGTGTGTAAGAAGCCCGAATTTTTACTCGTTTATATTGTTGCCGCGAGAGGACGATGACGAGCTACTGTGTGGAGAACGAACGGCGAGCTTCGTCAACCTCTTTGTGCGCCCTATTCAGGAACCACGGAACCTCGTCGTCGGCTTCTCACAATAACAATGTCAACTGCAGCGACAAGTGCACTAATATACGACACCACTTGTTGTGTTCGATGACCTGCGCAGCGGAATCTCTGCTCACGGCCCAAATACACAGCTTTCAACAATCCCCATCTCACCGCACTAGCTCACACCCATAACACACCGAATCCGACATCTAATACAAAACATTACTACGAACGGAAGCACATCAAAGAATTTTCCTTGTGACAACAGCTCAAAAGTGGAGACTTTCCGAATCAGACGCCGCTCACTTTAAAACCGCTGAGTACGCCGATCAATGCCGGGCTGCCGCTAGCCGAGGCTGCTCGGATAATCGACGCCGCACTGAATTCTATCACCACACAATTAATGATTCATTGTGTGCCGCATGCAAAAGCGTCACTGAACGCCCGAGAACAGCACTTCGCAATCACGTCCGTCGCCAATGCACTACACTGCTTTTTCCCTTCGAAACAAGTAAGCAGCGCAAGTAAATAGCGCAGTGTTTTTCAAAGTAGGCATTAGAGTTCGACAGTTGCGACTTTATACCTAATGATAATTATAAGAAAAATAAAAAAGAACGAAAAAAAACCAGCCAAGCAGGGAGTCGAACCTAGGCCCTTTGTAAACTGAACACACAGGCGCGCGCTTCGTACCACTCAGTCACAGCGCGAGGCGGACGGATACAATTTGCTTGTTTTTTTTTTTGCAGCGGACTACTTTCGTACCTTTGGCAGCGTTGACAGCTATGTATGAAACGGAGTATAGCTCTGGTTAAGCCTGGATATACAAGTGAAAAGCTGCAGTTATGCTTTGCTTGACGACATGGCTGTCGCAGTTCGCGCACAATGCACTGGGAGCACCACGATAACGGTGTAGGCAAGCGCGTTATATAGCCCTCCTTGCGCATACGTAGTAACTGTGGTAAACACGCGGCTGCAGCGAAAGGTCAAACGGTGTCGAGGAGGCGAGCGCGCAGTAGTAGCGGCGGTGAGGAGGAGGCGCACATGCGCAGTAGCGCGCGGCTGCGCCGAACGGTCAGGCGGCGGAGTCGGCGCGGCGGCGGCTGCGGCCACCTGCGCCGCGCGTGACGTCGCTCGGTTTCGCGCATGCGCAGCTGCGGCAAATCTTGGCTCCGACGGCTCACGCTAAGCGCGGCTGTAGTGCGGGTAGTGAATCTTTTCGCTTCAAAACTGCGATATTTCGCCAGCCTTCTAATCACGTCTGGCGCGCATACGCGAGTCCTGGCGAAAGACGATTGCTAAGGCCGCGCGTCGGCGGTGATGAACCTGAATGGTGACTGTAAAGATAATCGCAACAAACCGCTACGTAGATAGGCGAACAAATTCCGATAGCATCGGAACTTGGCAGCGCATCGTGTCTGCGACAGCTTGGCATGAATTTGGTCCTACTTCTTGTTGTGGCCGATCAAAAGGTATCAAAAATAAAAGAACGCGACGAGTTAATGAAGATCTGTGCGATACGATCATGTATGCCGGAGCCGAATAGTTGGGAATTTCACGCCAAGGGCTTTTTTGCGACAACGTTGTGAAGGTTTTCTGCTTCTGCGTACACATTGTGGCTAATTACAGGGCCGCGTACTCTGTTGTGCGAACGCAGAGCGGCACATCAAGCTGAGGCAGGCAGGCGGCAGCACAATGCCCTCCACGCAGTTCAGCAAAATGCCCACCCCCCTCCACACAGTGCCAACAAAATGCCCTCGACATAGTTCATAGTAGCGCAACTTGAGTGGGCTGAAGTCTCGGCGAAACTTCGGGCCCCCTCGTCAATATATGCGTGCCAGTGTAATCGATGCAAAATACGGAGCATTCGGGCCGATGCTAGCCAATCTCGTGCCTTTCTATCACCTAAAAAATGAAGGCTTCTAAGGTGTTACGAAGTGGAACGGCTCTTTCATTCTTTAGAGAACAGCGCTTTACCGTTTCTCGTGCACCTTGACATCCTTTCATCCATTTCCCCCAGTGCAGGGTATCGATCCGGTGTCCTCTTCCAGCTAACCTCCCCACATTTCCTTTTCTCTCCTAAAGGAGAATGCTTAAACCACACGGTACCGGGAAAAACAGTGCTTCTACTTCCTTAATCTGCAGTAATCGCTGAGCGACAACTTCGGTGCTTACTTCCCTCCCTGCTTTCTAGAAGAGACGCTCGTCTCAGGGCGTGCCTTTGACTTCTAGATCAGCGATCACCTCTCAGCTACACATCACTGCGTGCTGCCTATCGTTGCTTGCAGCTGTGCCTTAACTTCTAGACCAACAACAGACAAGCGATCACCCCTCAGCTACACATGATCGCATGTTGCCTATCCCTGCTTACAGCTAGCTGTGCTTCTGCGACTGGCGCCAGAAATCACTCCGGATAAAAGTTGTTACGCTATCTTCGTAAGTGCGTTCAGCGCATTTTCTACGCTAACAGAAGCTCGAGTATTGCAAAACTCGCGAATCCAGCAGTGCGAGTAGCAGAACGGACCGATTGTAATCGCACTTACCGTTCTTGCTGCCGCGGATGAAGCTTTGGGAAGGCATCGTCCATGCAAGCCGAGTTCCCCCTTTGAAGGGGCGACGCCGAAAACACCGCACTTCGTTGACTGGCTGGCAGCAGTGGCACCTTTGCAGAAGTTCGTTGTTTCGTGATTGAAGAGGTTATCCGCCGTGTTTAGCGATGGACAGGCGAACAGGTGGCACAAACACGACGTTGTCAGGCGCCGCGGTAATAGCTGGGTTCTTCAATTCTGGTCCGACTCTAACTTGACAATAGTTTCAAGGCCCCAATTAATGCAGGGCTTCAGGAGACATCACAGTTCGACGAGCGAGGCAGGAAGGGTTTCATTAGTTCACTCAGTCAAGGTCAGTTTCCAACAACGTCACCAATAATTAAGATAATTACACCCGAGCACCACTGAAAGGGCGCGGCCATGCTGCCGCCGCATCGCTACTGCCCGGTAGACTTAGGCCTAATCTCGCGAATTCTCGCCCGCCGTGCCGAGAACAAGCGGGTGTGACCTTATCTTTTGCCTTACTTCGCACGTGTTCCATCTGAGGCTACAGCAAAAACCTTTGTTTCTTTTTTTTTAGGCGGCGATCGCATTGCTTCACCTAAGTTTTATGCTCTCGCCCTACCGCGCTCGACTGACTTTTTTCAGGCTGCTTCATGCAAGTGCAACGTCACCTATTCACCCCGATAGGAGAGACGGCAACGGAATAAGGCAGGTTATCGAAGAAACCGCGCTCACTTGAACGGGCGCCTTGGAACGTTACCATTATATCACTAGAGCATAAACAGTGAAGGAAATCACATTGCGAATATTGTGGATTTGCGAATGTTGCGAATATTGCACATTGCGGGGTCAGTGCCAGAGCACCCCTCCCCCCCCCCCCCCCCCCTCGAAATTTTCTGAGTGCCGCATCTCCTCTCTCTCTCACACCTTTCGGCCTTTTTATTTCGCCGATGCTATTTACACACCGCATCGATATATTAAAATGTAGAAGCAAAAATAAGAAGAGTGTCGGTTTATTCCTGAAAAGATTGATGTATGTACTACTTTGTCGTGGCTCTAGAATAGGAAGCGGAACTTATTGCTGAGAAGAATCACACCTCTTCGCTACCGCACGAAGTATGGCACTCCTTTTAACAGTAGGCACAGTTCACCCGATTAAACATACCTTTTCACGTCAGTCTACTTTTTCATCCTTTGCGTTGTCCTCAAATGATCATAAACTATTACGAAAATAAAAAGTGCTTTTTTTAAGCGCCTCTGCGGCCGGGCGCAGGTTTACATGCATGAGGTATAAATTTTGACAAATACCATTCGTTCGCAGTCGCTGACTTTGCTATTGAGCAGAAGCTCTTGTGTTGTTGTAAATCACATGAAAATAGTTGAAACTGCCGCGACTTTTCGTTTTTTACGTATGTTCTCTGCGAATCAAGTTCACGCAATCCTGTGTGCACAAGTATTTTATGTAGAGATTAGAGTGAACGAAACGACGGACCCTTCGGCTTTATGAAAGCAATTAAAAGTATTTTAACTCTATGGACTACGATACTGCTTGGGCGCAGGCTTTCTTTTACTTTTCTACCGGCGGCGAATGACACCCTCGAAAAATATTTCTGGCTACCTCTTGCACTCTTGCCACGGCCTTGGACTGTACGCTTCCCATGCTTTTGAGGGAGCTATAACCAGGCCTGCTGGAGACAGATCCTCCGTGCAATCCCAAATTATGTGATCCAGCGTTGCTAGTTCACCGCAACGCTGGCAGTAAGGATTTACTAGGTCAGAAATATATTCGCACTGATCCATGAATTTGGCAGCGACCGTGTCTGCAGTCGCCTCCCCGTGGTGGCTTGATCTCGGCTCAGCGACGTATTCGGGGGAGGCAGACTCGCCCCTAAGATCTCTGTAATAACTCGCAATGGCCTGGCAGCTATCCAGCGTCTCACTTCGCAAGGTCCCCGCGTCGGAGTCTTCCTCACCAGCACGGCTGACAAAACCTCGAGCGTACTGGTGAGCGGCCCCTTCATGAGCCGGGACCCAAACCAGGCCAATAACTTTCCTGCCTTTTGGCATCGTGGTACTCGGTGGCGGAGATTCGCCCTCGCGCAATGTTGCGGAGGACCGTCTTGTAATCGCAAAGAATGGTGCTGGCGCCTTCCTGAGTAATTCCTAGCGTTGTAGTATCCTCTTCAGCCATCCCAACTCTGCTCGCGTAACTGCCGAGGCTACTACCTTGCGGGAAATGCTCCCAGCGGAGACTCCACGGTGCTTCCATCCCCCGAGTATTTTTCTCTAAGGAGCTGCGCCTTGGCCCTCTCCGTCCATCGTGACGACCCACCAGCACATTCTTACCCGATGGGCACTGAACCTCCCATGGACGTCCTGCAGACATCCTAAACATCCGCAGGACGTCCGTGGGACTTCCAATGCCCATTGGGTAGGGAGCGCTCCGACTCTAATGCATTGACGGATTTCTACCGGCAAAACTACCCGGTCGAGGTAGTTTCCGTCCCTAATATCCTGAGACGAGTCCCGCCTACGTCGTCCGAAGCCTCTGTTCATGCGACGTCAGCTCAGTTACTACATGGTACTGTGCACCCGCGGTGCCGCAGTGGAGGTTTCCGGAATAATTTCGACCACCTGAGGATTTTTAACATGCACTAACATCGCAGAATACGGGCGCCTTCCGCATTTCGCCTCCATTGAGACGCGGCCGCCGCGGTCGGGTTCGCACCCAGGTACTGCGGCACAGTAGCCGAGCGCCTAACAATTGAGTCACCGCGGCGGGTGCAAAGCAGTCACCGACAAAGGCGTTCCAAACAGCGGACACGTAAACCGCGCTAAGCCTTCCCGCGCATGTGCAGCCCCTCGGCACTTTGTAGCAGCATGTATCAGATTTAATATAAAGGCGCAAGTTTGCGCAATCGCCGCAGCATTCCCACCGCTGACTTTTTTGTTTGCCACTACAAGTAAATCGTTATATTTAGCTCTGATTTTCTAGGTATATTTTTTTTTTTAAGTTACGACTGCCACCACGGTAAAAACGGCAGTGACATCACGTCCACAACTGGGCGCCTCGATGGGGATACGAGTCACCCTAGTCCAGGACCAGCAAAATAACAGTTGCCGATATTGGTGACAGAAATAAATAACATTGTTTCAGTGATAAACCACTCTAGTGGTTTAAACTGGCTGTGTATGTGATTTCAGCGCTGGTGACAGTCTTCACTCCTCTAATGTAAGTCAATGTGCGAGGGTTTCCACAAAAGCCGCGGCAGAGTTTTGTGAGACGTACTCGCCGTCTGCTATCCCAGTGTTGCCATACTATTCTCACGAAACTCTGCCCAAAGCCGCTTACCAAGCGGAAAGAAACGTTCCTATGCCCAAAACATAGAATTTTAAAATGTTTTGCTACGTTTCTCAGCAGCACAGCTGGGCTTACGTTTATGTTCGCGAGGAGCTTTCGGTTGCCGCAAAGAAACCATGGCCAATTTCAGCGCAGCAGACTGCGCGTGGCAGCTTATGCAATCGTTCGCCGTGGTTACTGACGTGCGACCACTCAACTTCTGGCCTGCGGATTTCCGATGGCAAATCTCAGCTCAGACTGAGCGAATTAACAGTGGCACTCGCTCGTGCATTCAAATTAGTGGGCATTTTTTCTTACTGAGATACACGTAATTCAGACGCGGCCAATTCGTCAGTTCGAATGAACCAAAAGCTCGATTCTGGCGAGTTCGAATTTTCGATATTCTAATTTGAGTTCAGCTAATGCAAACAAGGAAAATATTGGATGAAAGTACTGTGAGCATTGAGCTCCACTTACTAACAACCAATTTTGCTTCTTGAAATCAACCAAGCTGTACACTTTCCATATGCAGCTAATGCCTGTTGCTTAAAAGCTTATAAGCTCAAAAGTCATCCAGAAAAATGAAAACGGAAAAAGAACAATTCACAAGGTCACTTCAAAAGGGGTGCTGAAGTGGAGACAGTACAGGTGTTCAGAGTTAAACATTCATGTTTATTGAATTATTTTTTCTATTTATTTTCAGAGGTACTGCCAGCCTTCGCAGAAGGCCTTTGGCAGGAGTGAGCATACATGGTAAAGAAAGTACAAAAAAGCGCTACAAGACATGATAATAATAAGAGTGGTGTCATCCGCCTGCTTGAGCAGATTAACACCGAGAAGAAAAAAAGAAAAAATAAGAAAGAAAAATGCTTTGTACAAGCTCGCGCTGTTCAGGCATATAGAAACAACACTGGCACATAACACAAGAACACTGGCATCAATAGCACGCTTGAGGAAATAAACACTAACGGTAGACATACGCTGATCCGTCCGCAATCACAATAATGCCAACCACAAAGCAATATCAATAGCGGGAACCAAAAACGCTTACGTTGAGCTAACTGATGGCCTTCAATTTTGATAAGAAAGTTTCGACAGACGGGCATTCCACAGCTTCAGAAGGCAAAGCGTTCCACTGACGGACGGTTCTCGGAAAAAAGGAATTTTGAAAGGTATCTGTTCGGCACATATATTCTTTTAATTTTTTGGAATGGTTTGATCGTGTACATCGCCGTATAACAGGTTCGATATAAATGCTACTATCTATACCTATCTTACTATTGTAGAGTAGATGCATGTATTTCATTCGTTCATAATACCGTCGCAATTGTAATGGTTCTAAGTTAGCTTTTTCCACAAGTGCAGTTGCTGAGGTACGCCAACTATATGAGCTATAGATGAATCGAGCTGCCTTTTTTTGGATGCTTTCGAGTTTGGCAATGTTTAATAAAGAAATAAAACAAAAACAAGTAAGTGATGATGGAGTTGTTTCGGCTTTGTCTCCTGATCAGTGAAACGACGCACAAAGATGGCGTCGTGCGGTTTTTTATGAATCTCACCCTGTTCGCAGAGGAATGAATAGCCAACAGCGAGCCATCATGCCTAAAGGCCAGGGATGCAATGCTCGATGGGTACTTGTGGAACTGACAGAGACGCTTCTTGTTGAAGCCGTCCCAGATGTTCACGTGGCCGTCACTGTCTCCCGCCGCAAATGTGTTGTACAAGTTGTGGAATGCGTTCACAGTTGCGTTCACAGGGTAGATGAGCTCGATGCCATTGCTGTCTTTGGCACGGTGACACTTGAAGGCGTACTTCTTCTGCACTTCGGGGTTTGGATCCAAGTATTCAATAGTCACGCGCCCTGTGTAGAACCATACAATCAGCAACTTGCTGCAACAAGTGAAGCCAGGACAGACAAGAGGATCAACCACCGGAAGTACAGTGAGAAGTGCCCTTCCTGTTGTGTTCATTATTCTGACTGCTCTAAGTTCTCTCTCCAGTGGATAGACAACTTGGTCGAAATGAAACAGCCTAATACATCTTGCCACCAGAAAACAAAGTTAGGCAAGTTGATTACTAAGAGGCTTATTATACTTAGCTAGTACAAGCTAAGCGCCCTAATCCAATGTTTACACAAAAACTCAGTGGCTTAGGCACTTAGCTGACGAGCACCACACCACGGTTTCAATGCTCATATGCATTTAGCTAGGGACAAAAACCTGATGGAGCATTTAAGCCCCGCCTTCAGGGTATGATGTGATAGCGTAAATGGTCCCTTCAGTGGCCTAGGGTTTTCTTGGCATATCACTTCACAGCCATGGAAACTATTCGTTCCTTCGCCATCATGTAAAGCTTAACCTACACTTAAGAATTCCTACGCCACCATGTAACGCTTAACCTAAACTTAAGAATTACTTCGCATCACGTAACGCATAACCCACACTTAAGGATACAATGCAATAGCATTACTGATACCTCTCGCACAAGTAGTCCTTCTCTGTCGCCTAGGTTCTACCTACATGCCCAAGTATGCAATATTGGCCATTCCCTACTTTACATTTATTGAACGGAGGAAGTCCTCCTACCGATCCTGGCACAGTGGAGGAGCGGTTAAGTGATGTGCCACTGCCACAGAAGGTGGCTATGTTTGGAACAGCGGCTGTTTCAAACACAGCCACTGGTGGGGTTTCTGAGATCCAGGTTGTGATAACGTCACAAGGTCACGTGACTTAGTGACAGGAGGGCCACCGGAATTTTTTCTCTTAATGCCGACTACACTGACAGCAGCATTTATGCATTTTAACAATATTTTGATAAAATGCATGAATGCCAGTACACATTACAAAACTGCCGGTGGTCAAAAGTAACCTGGACCCCGCAGCAGGGCATCCTTCAATGTCCTCTGTCTAGCTTTGGAGCATTAATTGGCAAGTATTATGTACTTTCCCACGACTTTTCTTTGAATAACAAATAAGGAGATCTGGTGCAAAGCCCACAGTTTGCATTTGTAACGCCTTGATGGATGCACAGTCTTTCTTTCTACTGTGTCAAGCTACAAATTTGCAAAGGACGTCGCCCGACAGTGAAGCAAGAGCATTACGTTTTGCCCCCAAAAATAATTCATTAGTACAAGAAAATGACAGCAGACTGCCAATAAATTTCGACCACCTGGGGTTCTTTAACGTGCACTGACATCGCACAGTACATGGGCCTCTAGAATTTCGCCTCCATCGAAATTCGACCGCCGTGGCCGGGATCGAATCCGCATCTTTCGGGTCAGCAGCCGAGCGCCATGACCACTGATTCACCGCGGCAGCAAAAAAAAAAAAAAAAAAAAAGAGGTGCCGTTTTTGAGCTCTCGGGAATAATTTCGACCACCTGGGGATCTTTAACGTGCTCTGAAATCGCACAGCACATGAGCGCATTTTTGCATTTCGCCTCCATAAAAACGCGGCCGCCGTGCGGCTGGATTTCAACCCGGATACTCGGCTCAGCGCCGAGCACGCTCACCACTCATCCAGGACTTTAATTCTGCTATTCAAATGCGCCTCGTGAGGGCAGTAGTAAACGTTCATCGTGTAGTCAAATTAATTTTAACAACTTTTAATATTACCCTCTCGGGGCACTAATTAACGAGTGTTTCTATTTCGTAGTCGCTGCCGAAGCACCCAGCTCGACTGTAGGAAGCTAGCTCAGCCTGCTTTTCTTTAATTCGTTAGCATTAAAACAGTGCAGCGAACAAAAACCTGTCTGTCGGCTTGTGCGCGGTGTCAGTGAAAAAGGAGAGTAGGCGGCGTACGCAGCGCGCTGCAATTTAGCTGCAATGCAGCCTCGAATGATGTCGGTCGGCTCACGCGGCTCTTCCGTGGCGTTCGGCGCTCGGGCACCGACGGACACGTGTCGCGCGTTCCAAGAGTCCCGTAGTGTTTTGTGCGCAAAACTAATGCTACTGCGTTACTGTTACACGAATCCCATTGATCGCACTTCGTTCATTTTAATTAGGTGGAATTACAATGAAACATGGGATACATTCCAGTAGTGGTTTGGTTTATGGGGATTTAACGTCCCAAAGCGACTCAGGCTATGAGAGATGCCGTAGTGAAGGGCTCCGGAAATTTCGACCACCGGGGTTCTTTAACGTGCACTGACATCGCACAGTACACGAGTCTCTAGAATTTCTCCCACAAAGAAATTCAACCGCCGCGGCCGGGATCGAACCGGCGTCTTTCGGGGCAGCAGCCGAGCGCCATAACCACTGAGCCACCGCGGCGGCTCGAGTAGTGCAGCAGGGGGCACGGGGATCAGTGGAGGAAAAGGGAGAGGGGGCCTAGATGCGCATTAGCCCAGGGCCCCCACTTTTCTTAATCCGGCCCTGCCCGGTGTTCACCAACGAGTATCAAGATCTCACTGCTCTAAGGAGTGCTTGAATTTGCTCTTGACCTACTCCCGCGGGGCTCTAACAGCGCATCGAGAACATGGAGCTTACCAGTCCGCGGGTGACGATGTATGTAGGAAGCCAGAGGATGGGCACCGTCATGAGGATCTCAATCTACACCTGCAGGGTGGGCGGGCTCGCCGAGAACACCAGCAGGTCCACCACGGTGGCCACCAGGGCACCGATCATGCCTGCGTCATTCACGGCACCACTCAGATATACTCGATCATTACAGGGGTCAGCGGAAACGCTACCCAGCCCCACACAAAAGGCTCACCAAAAAGGAGGCGGTAGACTGGCGCAGACTACAAACCGGTACCTACCCACACCTTCACAAACTACACAAGATTTTCCCTACACAATATGCAGACGAATGTCCGTGGTGTCAGGGTAAACCTACACTAGAACATATCACATGGACCTGCCTTAAGGCAGACTTAGAACCAAGAATAAACCCGAGTGTGATGCAGTGGGAGCACTTGCTGGCCAGCGAGGACGAGGAAGCGCAACGATTCCTTGTGCGCCGAGCCACGATGGCAGCAGTCAAGTGCGGCATCCTGGACCAAGGATCGACCACGGCACCCAGTGACCCGTAAAGGTCAAGAACACTTTAAATTTATCAGCAATAAAGTTTTTTCCATCCATCCATCCATGAAGGATAATTTTACCCGGCTCCCCACGAGTAAGCCTGGAGTGTTATTGCGATGGCAATAAAAGTGTCATCGGGGAAAAAAAAATTGTGCCATCGGTCATAAAATTATACCGCTGGCCGCAGGAAAACGACGTCACCAGAGCGAATAATTCCCGTTGGCTGGAGGAAATGACGTCACCAGACCTGGTCATTCTCGTTAGCTGGTGGTAAGAGACCTCACCAGACCGGGTCATTGGCTGAAGGAAGGTGACGTCACCACACCTGATAATTCCCATTGGCTGGAGGGCAGGGACATCACTAGACCGGAAGTGACGTCACATCCCTAAATATATCAACAGCTTGGTTTGGTTTATTGGTTTATTGGGGTGTAACGTCCCAAAGCAACTCAGGCTATGAGGGAGGCCGTAGTGAAGGGCTCCGGAAATTTCGACCACCTGGGGTTCTTTAATGTGCACTGACATCGCACAGCACACGGGCCTCTGGTATTTAGCCTCCATCGAAATTCAATCCCCGCGGCCGGAATCGAACAAGCGTCTTGGGTCAGCAGCCGAGCACCATAACCGCTGAGCCACCGCGGCGGCCCTCAACACCTTCTAATGCTATCGAATTAAAAGTCAATGTAATTAGGTGTTCCTGTGCATTTTTTGCTTTCGTGACAACATCTGACTGTGCGAGTATATAAACGGAAGTGTGGGGTGTCGAGTGCTATCACTTCACCGTAAAGGACCACCCACATTACTTTTGCGGCGAATACTGCAAACTTATTATTCTATACCTCAAAGACTTGCTAATGATTTCGCCGTTAGATCATTTCGCACGCACTAAATTTCGCAAACCGAAAATGCAGGTCTCTATAAGGCAGGTCTTTCTATAAGAGGAAGGAGCGCACAGAAGGGCACGTAAACCCCAAGTACATGGACTGTAGTAAGTGCCCGTGGTGTCCATGCGCCCACCTCGCATGGACACCACGGGCTGTGGTGTCCATGCGTTACCGTTTTAATGTAGAGTTGTCAACCGAGTACCGTGATCTAAGGGTATACCTCCATTCTTAATCAACTTAAACGTTGGAATTTATTTCTCAGCAGGCTACAATATGAAAGAAATGGTCGAAGTACTGTAGCCATCGCCTACGTGCACAACGCTCTCGCCATCTATTTAGAGCTGAGGAATGCCGGTAAGGTTTCTTCAAAGTTGAGCCTTTGGATGATGAGCTTTATAATGTATACTTTCAACCAACGTTTGGGGATGGAACTAGGCCGTTAATTCTGCCCAGAAATTCTCCCCTTCAAAAGTAGGATTTTCATGGGCCTGCCTATGGGTGAGAACTATTCAGCAGCCTATAAACTTCTCTCTGGAGCACCGGCCAATGGCAATTACCCGTGCATTTACGGAAGAGCTATAACAAACCGCCGTCCTGAAGATCGCTAGCCTAACCACCAGCGTCCATCCTGCACCCCGATTAGAAAGGTTATAAAGCTGGGCAAGTTGGTCAATTCACTGTGATATACAACGAGACAAGCCAGGAATAGAAAGGAAAAAAAAAAGGACCACATGGTACTTCCGCTGTAACGTTTCCTATTCACTGCACCTGTGGTTTATCGCACCGCATCTCATATGAACGGCGGTCCTTGCGCAAGATTTCATCAACGTTGATAAACCCAGCTGCACATTACCCGTCACGGACGGTTTCCCCAAGGCGGGACCGAGAGTTGAAAGCGGTTTGAATGCGTGCGCACTTCGTAGTCCAGCTCCAGATTTAGGTCAATTACGGCCGCTCAGTGCAGATCGACCTGAGTTATACCCCCGTGACGTACAGTGCTTCCAGCCCGAATGCAAATATGGCAAGTTATCTTGGGAGGAGTGGGGCGGTGGGTAGAGCCAACACTAGGTGGTGTTGGTAGAGCTGGCGTGAGGCTCTGTAGGCCCGTGTCAGCTCGCTGAATGAGTGCATGCGCTCCTTCGCGAATCCCCGGAAGACGCAGGTTTTGTAGCGCCGGGTACATGGCTCGCGCCGGCTGCCTGCGAGCTTCTTCAAGGCAACGACGGCGCCACAGAAGAAACAAAAACGCACTTAAGAGGCCACCAAAACCGCAAAAAGTTACACCCAACAAAGCTAAGCAACCCACTCTGCGATATTGAGGACTACCATATGAGACGCAAAATAAATCATCAAGCGCACAAAAGATTTCTTTTAAACAACTTGAGGTGTTTACTTATATGGGCCTTCCCTAAAGTGGCGCAAGCTCATTCGCACTAGTTGCGCGAACATCTAATGCAAACTCACAAATCAGCTAAGCTTATGCGGAGAAAATCGTCGGTTATTATTCCGGAAACTTGGGCGTAACATGTAGTAAGCTAGGGGAGAGGCAAGGGGTGGGGGGGGGGGGGGGGGGGGAGTGGCCTCCGTTTTTAAAACGTTTTTTTTTTCTGGTGCGCTAGCTCATATATAGTGATCATAAGCCGCCTTTGCACTTGCTATCACCCTCATGGAAGCCCGGTAAATTCACCAACAAATTTCGCATCGGACTACCTCTACTGGAGCAGAGTTGGCCGCACTTCTTGCGGCGGTACAGTATATCTCACAACAATCACCTCAAAAATGGGCTGTTTTCTGTGATTCAAAAGCTGCCCAACAATGTCTTCAATCTGCCTTGAGACATAGCAACCACGAGCAACTTACAGCGGAGATACGATATCTGCACCACCAAGCAATCGAACAAGATCATGAAATCATCTTCCAGTGGGTACCAGGCCATAGCGGCATTGTTGGTAACGCCTTAGCTGACGATGCTGCTCGATCGGCTCACGATACAACCAACACTGTCCGCATACCACTGACAAGAGTTGACGCAGCAAGGCACCTTCAACTGCTCGCCCGAAACCTGACTGTAACGTCGTGGTCTGCCCCTGGAGGTTGGACACCCCGCTCGCATCACTTCAACCTCTTGCTCCAACATCATATACCATTCGGCCTCCCCCGCGGTGATACTACACTGTTGTGCCGCCTGTGGCTGGGAGTGGCGTTCACAAACGCCTATTCTCATCTCATCGCAATGGCTGACTCTCCAGCGTGTGACCAGTGCGGTTGTGACGAAACGATCAGCCACCTCCTCTGTGACTGCCCTCGTTTTGAGCGAGAGCGCGGTTTCCTAAGTGCTTCTCTGCTCCGCTTGGACTCGCGTCCTTTAACAGAGTCTAACGCTCTGGGGCCTTGGACACAACCTTCCAGACAACGGAAAGCGGTGAAAGCGCTCCTGACTTTCTTAAGGGACTCGGGGTTGCATTCCCGCCTATAATCTTTACGTTTTCAATGCGCGCCCTCTGTCTCTGTGACATAGTGGTCGCTGGACACTTAGACAACTCATTTCCTTGCCGCTCTTTTTCCTTTTTTCCCCTTTGTTCCCCTCCCCAAGTGTAGGGTAGCCAACTGGGCATCGCCTGGTTAACCTCCCTGCCTTTCCGTCCTTTTCTCTCTCTCTCTCTCTCTAAAACTGCGATTCTAAATTTTGCTCGACGCCGACTCCATGGCCCTGCTTTAGCATACTGGACTCTCCCGATGCACCCCCGCCCCGCCATGTGGAGCTGATAAGGGTGCCTGCGCACTCCGGAAATCCCGGAAACGAGGCCGCCAACCTTTTAGCCCGAGGTTTTTTAAAGCGGGCTCAGGCGGTCTCGGATCGGGGATTCATGAAGGAGCGCATGCACTCATTCAGAGAGCTGACGCAGGCCTACAGAGCCTTACGCCAGCTCTACCCCCTGCCTCAGCCCTCCCTAGATAACAAACAAGCAACACCCTGGCGCAGACTACAGACACACTCTCTCCACTCACCCCTTACCTTAGCCCACTATCATCCCTCCTTCCCCACTACGGCATGCGCCCTAGCCCAAAACCCTTCGCCTCTTCCCTCCACATCCTTTCCCTCTGCCCGGCGGAGCCTCCCCCGCGGGACCTAGAGAACCTCAAGACCTGGGAGGACTGGGAGACCCTGCTGCGCTCGGAGGAACCGGCCGTGCAGACCATCGCAACCGGCCGGGCTGCCAGTGTTATGGACCTTAGGAACATAAACACTTGAGTGCAGTGGGGTCGTGCGGGGACCCTGGGGCGTGCCCCGAATTCCTTGTACAATGAAGTTTTTTTTTCTCTCTCTCTCTCCTTTTTATCCTTCTTTCAGTCGCAACAGCAACAACTGACATTTCGAAGAAGCAGCAGGCTATCCGAACTTCTCTGGTCACTATCTCGTCTAATGATACGCTTTTGAGTGGTTTTTGAAGCTCATTGAAGTACAAAAAAAAAATTGATGAAACGACAAACGAACGGTTCCTGTGCGCAGTTTAATAGAGCGACAGGAGGAAACAAAAAGCGGGAAGATTAATCAGCAGAGCACTGGGTTTGGCCGCACTTCTGTGAGGAACAAAAGTTCATCTGAAGTGGAAACAGACGCATAGAGTAAGGCTGAAGTGCGTGAACGATGGACAAGGGTAGCACGTGTCAGCACGGCGTGTGCCGCAAGGCCGACAGCTTTAGCACGAGCGGCAGTGTCTAACAAGCCTTTAGAACAGTCTTCTGCTGTGGTCATCTCCCGAATATTTCAATGTCCTTCAGTGGGTGAGGATCAAGGCGGCTTAGTTCATACCACTGCTTGCATCTCTTCGCATTATGCAGAAGTAATGCTTATAGTTCATGTACAGTTCTGGCCAAAAGTTTTAAGGCCAAAAGGTTTTCGCTTCGGCTGCCTAACAGAGCCATTACAGCACTACTGAAGACCAAATGATCTTGAAATGCTAGCAGAAGATTTCGCTGGATGTAAAGAAGCATCCTGCCTGACTTGTGTCTTGGATGATCCGATACACAGAGCATTCTAGGGACATTCATTTCGTACATTCAAGACAGTACGTGTTCATCAAAAAGTACACGTTCTGTCGTCTCATCGCAGTCTCCACTGCTATCAACAACATGGTCAGACATAGCACGGAGTATCGAGTAGTGGTTTTTAAAAGCAACGTCGAACCAACTAAGACGGCAGTTTTCGTTGCTTTCACGAGAATGAGCTGTACATACATGTATATTCCCCTCGGCTGTTCGCGCTCATGTAGAGGCGTGACATCTAAAACCAGTGACGTATTGGCCTTACGTGCAGTGTGTGCCTGATTCCTCGCTGCCTGTATGCTGCGAAAAAGAAAGAAAAGAGAACAGTACAAAATAGGGGGAAAGAAAAAATAAGAAAGGAGCACACAGCAGCCAAGTGGCGAGGGGTGACGCTTCTCGAGGCCCAGCTGTTGTTTTCGCATGGCTCTGAGCAATATCGGCGGCAGCGGGGAACGCAAGGTCGTTGGAGCGTGCCCGCACAGGCGCGTAGCCGGCGAATAGAAGGTGCTTGCGGTGTACAGAAGCAGATAGATCGCCAAGGCGGGAATAGTGCGAATGACCGTGTGAAGATTTACGTTACTGCCTGAGGAATGAAACAGCAGCAGAATAGGAAATTATCACTGCCATCGCAGCAGAGTAAGCGTGTATAAGCAGTAGGGGATAGACTTCGTTACTGCCCAGAAATATGAAAGAGCAAAATAAGCGCTCTTTGTTTGCATCCAGTCTATGTACAGGCGCGGACAAAAGTAAACGGAGCACGCAACTGTCTACGAACATTTCTCACGCGTCACCTAATTGAAATTTCTAGCAGTAGTACGCGCATGCTGGTAGCAGAGGTTGGTGGGCTTTCTTGTAGACGAACAACGCTTCTTCATTACCAATGGAGAAAGAGTGATTGCACTTAGAACGCAATAGCGTGCTCCGTTTACTTATGGCCGCGCCTGTACATCCGCTCCATTTCGTTTAACAAATGAGTAACAAGGAGAACAATAGCGAGGATGCAGTTTCGCAAAGCCTTTCCGAAAAATCACCTTGAGTCCAAAGGTTGCCCGTAATCCAGCGGTCATGGAATCGCACAAAGCTCTACGCAGGTTTTCGTTCACTCCGTGTGCAGCCCAATACACAGACACTGATTCCCGGGCTAATGAATCAGCACGTGGACAGAAGAGCAACGCAGCGAATAGCGGCGAGCATTGGCTGATAGCATAACCAACGTTTTTAGATCCCTTTCAGTTTGCAAGCTCCCCCGCGCCGCGCCCGAGAAAGCGGCCCCCGTCCGCTTCCACTCACCACGCGGCGCTGCTGTCGCTGTCGGCCCGGAGGCGCCGGAGCGCTCGCGCTTGGCAGTTGCTGTGACAGCCTGTTCTCATCCGCGATAACATTGGGAGCGAACACGTCGAACTCAAATTTGCTGTACTTTTGGAGCTGTCACGTTCAAACTTCAGCCTCATGGTTAAAGAAATGTTTCACCTGGCTAGTAAGGGTGAGATAAAGAGCAGGCTGATGCCAGTTCGCAAAAAAAAACAATCGTTTGCATTGCGCTTTATCGCATCACGTTTGCGACGTTTAGCGCTGATGATATGCGTATGTTGGAGTAGAGCTATCAATATTTCTTCGGGAGAATGCACGAAACATTAATGAAAGGATAAAACTAGCGATGTTCCGCTTCTAGATCAGTCACGAAATTCCGCGCTATATTATCAACGAAGCACCGCACATGAGAGCAGCATTTTGCACGTTCTTTAGAATTCCAATTTCAGAGAACACAAGTATAAATGCAGACACACTTAGCTGGATGCAGGGAGGGAATAACTATAGAAGAGCTTTTTATTTGCAATGATAGCACAGACAGGAGCAGCGTACTGCACTTTCATTTTTAGAATGTTAATTTCATTGATCACAGACAAGCATTAAATGCAGACACACTAAGTCGGAAGCACGGAGGGAATGGCTACTTGAAGGCGAGCTTTTTTATTTGCAATGACAATATTTCTCTGTTCTCTAGCCGACGGTTCACGTCTCTCGCCTAGAAGTGGATGCGTGTCACTATGACAAAATGCAGCACTTGGCATGTAAAAGTGGCCATATGCTCTGCACATCCAAGCCGAACAAGGTTTTGCAATTCAAGCTCGTCTAGCAGCTCCCAAAAAACGTCCCTTTCAAAAACGGGACCTTCCTTCAAAGAAATCGGGATTGCTTTGTTTACAATGTTGGTAAACTCTAGCATCTTTTTGGTGGGATGCTTTAAGCACCCTTGCTTGAAGCTTTTGTATACTGTAAGATAAGCGTCACTGCCAACAACTGGCACAGGACAGCTGATATATTCCATGCTGATATCTGCTGGCTGCTCCAAATCAGGCGGCGGTGACCATGGCGTAGACGCGAAGGGCCACGCTGGTCGGGCAAACAGCGTGGCGAGCGCCACCGCACGGAAGGAAACGGAAAGGCGACAATCCGCGCACCGCAGCTTTCAAACTGAAAGGGATCTAAAAACTTTGAACATAACCGTATAAGCTTGGTGTCACTATACAGCACTCAAACAATCGGCATTATAAAGCACAGCAGTTGTCCCAGCTAAAGTTAGCTAAAGATTAATCAACAACAGGTGGAGGCAGCTGCAGCCCCGTTCTTGACCACTATATGTATTTCAAGTATTTTTCTATTTTGTTCTATTGAATGAATAAATTAACTGAAAAAAAAACAACCTTTTAGCGATTTCGTTTACGACTAAAATTCGGGTGTCATATTTTAGAGCGGGCCAACAAAATAAAAAGAGTGTCATTCCGAAGTTTTTATTTTCATGTGCTTCACAGATGCGTGTCTGCCGCTCCGAAAAGAAAAGCCGCGTAATATGAAATATGAAAACGAAATATAAAAAATGGCTGAGGCTTAACTTGGTTAACCCTGGTCAGATGCGAAGCATATTGATGGCTAGGCTTGGTAATACATGGCTTTCCTTGGTTGAATACTTGGTCATTTTAATACAACCGCTAGAAGCCTTCGTCGTGGGGGAAGACAACGGCATGGCTACAGTGTCTAACCCCCCGACTAACCCCGAGACGCGCGTTGGGTGGGCGCCTGGATTGCCACGGAAGCCGCGTCCGCCTGCCCGGTGGAGCGAGCGTTTCACCTACACCGAGTGTGAACGCGCGTTCGAAATGCGCGGGAATGCCGCTCGAGGGCATTCCGGTGTCTGTGCGATGGCATCGTTCTCCCTCTCCCAGCGCGTGACGGCGATCTGTCGTGACGTCATCTGTCACGTGGTGTGTCGTCACTGTACCACGTGGTCTGCACGGCGTGCAACCACAGCGACGGCGCGAGGTGGACCCTCATCTTCCTCTGTCGTGACGTCATGTGTCACGTGGTATGTCACGTGGTGTGACGTCACTGTACCACGTGGTGTGCACGGCGTGTAACCATGGCGAAGGGCTGTAGTGTACCTCCGTTTTCCTCTGTCGTGACGTCATGTGTCACGTGGTCTGACGTCACTGAACCACGTGGTGTGCACGGCGTGTAACCACGGCGAAGGGGGTTAGTGTACCTCCCTCTTCCTCTGTCGTGACGTCATGTGTCACGTGGTATGTCACGTGGTGTGACGTCACTGTACCACGTGGTGTGCACGGCGCGTAACGACGGCGAAGGGCTGTAGTGTACCTCTAGTAATATGCTTCGCATAAAAATATCTCACGTGACCCTGCGCTTCCGCGTAGACAGCAGCGCTCTCAAACGCGCAATTCGCAAACCAAGCTGCGTTCGATGGTGCCGCGAATGTGAAGGGGCAAAAACAATGAAACGGGTGCTGGTGGCAACTTTGAAAGTAATTAACACCTGTGAATCCCTGGCTGCATTCAGTGCGGGAAACAGCCGGCGCGCAGTTCCCGTTAGCTATACACTGGCCGAAATACAGCAGCTTTATTGGTCGTCATCCAAGCGTTTCGTATGTAGGGATGGAGAAAAATATCCAGTTTCGGAAGCACAAAGATGCCACTTACGAGGCATCAAACGCGTGACGCGCCATCGTGTTTTAGAGCGTTAACTCTCATACTCGAATTACGCAAGGTCGTGTTAGTATGAAACACAAGGTCGTTCAAATGGGACCAGTGGGGCGTACCATGGGTGCACAGATTGTGGACCACCTAATTGGCTTAGAATGTTCGGAGTAGTTTAAAATGATTCAGCGTGTTACGGACCATACGATTACTAGTCCAATAAAAGCATAGCTTATTATAGGGATTCGCACCGACGACCACTGGTTCCCCAAACTGTGACTTCTTGGAACTTCAAGCGTCTATTACGACCAAACTAACAGACGTTGGACATTCGAAGTGGAGTCAAACAATTTGTATTCTTGTGCTGTATAAGTTGGCATCAAAAAAAGTAAATATCCGGATATAAAGAGAACATTTGTACCGGACATAGCGAAGATGGCTAATGACGCAATATTCGTTCGATATTGCCAACGCTTGACACTCATACGCTGCCTCAGCGTTTTCCTCGTTTTATTTTTTCGTGCAAAACGCGGCCAGGTCCCAGGCCTTACTTTCAAATCTATTGCCAGAACCCACTTCAATGTTTTCGCCCCGTTCCATTCGCGGTACCGTCGAAGCGGTTACGTTCACTATTTCGCGCGCTTTCTTTTGAATGCGGAAAAACCTTATCTATACCACACATCGAAATAAAAACTGTGAATTAGGCGTTTTATGACACACGCTACAATTCGGCAACGAAATTGTCGCTGGAAGCGCAATAGGTACAAAGTTAATTTTTAATTTGTTTATTTATTTCACTTAACATAAAACCCCATGAAATGGTCAACAACATGGTGGTAGTTATCTCCACCTATCCTGCGTCAGCATCTTATGTACTATCAGCAATGAATGAAACGCGAACAAGAAAACTGAGGGGACATCTCAAAGACACCGCAATATTAGCGCCTGGAGTGGAAACGCTAGCGAGGTTGATTACACTTCTGAAGAAGAGTCTTCGCGCCTTTGAAGAGAAAACAACCTGAGCAGGTATTGAGCTTTCTCGGGATAAAATATTCTTATTTTGAGTTTCGTGGCTCAGCTCTCTTGTTCGCGTTTCATTCCTTGCTGATAGTACATGTAGTATCACATATATACAGTATTTTGCGTCAGTGGGACACCTGACTTAAATACACTGCCATGCATACTGGAAGCAAATCGCTGAACTCACTGCTTTTTTCTCTACGAACGGAGACATTTCCCAGCTGCAAAAATAGAAAAAGACGGACTGACACGAACGACACAAACACTGCACTTCAAAGTTGAGGTCCAACGTTTGTGTCGTTCGTGCTTTCTCTCCTTTGTCCCTTTTGCTGGTGGGAAATGCATCCTTTCATAACCACTATACATGTACTGGTCGCCTAATCACTGCGGCTTTTGGCCACTGAACCCGAGTTCATTGCTTTTAAAAAGCCCTGTCGCGGGGGCTGCTTTTGAACGGAGGCAAAATGCGAAGATGCGATGCCCAAAAATTGCAGTGCACGTTATAGGGAGCCCCAGGAGGTCAATGGTATTCCAAAGCTCTCCTCTATGGCAGGGTTCATTGCCTGATGTGTCACGTAGAGCCCCACGTAGAAACCACATCAAACCAACAAAACGAAACCACGCAGGGTGCTTGTTTGTGTCAGTTATAGCCTCGACTAGGAACTGCCGACCGGTGTTACAATGGGCCACTTCCGCAACAGGGAAGGTCGCGTAGAGCGTGACATATGACGGGTGCTGGCAAACGACGCGTGACACCCCCAGGCACTCCACGTATATGAGAATGCAAGGTCAGATACCCTGCGTTTTGGGATTGGGAACTTTTCGCTTATTTCACGTGTGACTGCTCAATCTTCCGAAATCGTGCCAGGAGTGACTGTCGGCCTCCTCTATCAATCCTCAAAACAAGCTCCGTGGATTTGGCCATATATCTGGCTTTAAAACCCCTGCTCTCTAAACATGAATACGCCTATATGGGAGTAAAAAGTGTGTAAAGCGTTCTAGCGCACATCCTTTTATAAAAAGGGTGTGCGCTAGAGGACAGTTTACTCCCTTTTTACTCCCTTCTGTTTACAGTGTGCGTTTAACACATCAACCGCGCCTTGAGAGAGGAGGGGAAGGTAGGAGAGAAAGGAGAGAGGGAAAGTTGTGCCGTAGTAGAGGGTTCCGGAATAATTTCGGCCACCTGGGGATCTTCAACGATTGGTTGGTTGGTTTATGGAGTTTAACGTCCCAAAGCGACTAAGGCTATGGGAGACGCCGTAGTGGAGGGCTCCGGAAATTTCAACCACCTGGGGCTCTATAGCGTGCACTGACATCGCACAGTACACGGGCCTCGAATTTCTCCTCCAAAGAAATTCAGCCGCCGCGGCCGGGGTCGAACCTGCGTCTTTCGGGCCAGCAGCCGAGCACCATAGCCACTGAGCCACCGCGGCGGCGGATCTTCAACGAGACATCGCAGAGCACACGGGCGCCTTTTGCGTTTCGCCGCCATCGAAAAGCGTCTGCTGCGGCCAGCCTGTGAACACGAGTGTATTTGCATGACATCAGGGACTTAAAGGAAGGCAAAGGCTTGAGGAGGAAAGATTTAGACTAGCTAAGAACAAAGACGCTCGCCGTAACTCTTCGTGGACACCTCAGTACACCGTAGTGGAGCGCAGCTAATAATGTTTGCCACCTGGGGTCTTTTAACGAGCAATCGCATCGCTCAGTGCACGGGCACAGTGGCTGGCTTCTAATCCACCTATACTCCGTTTCATACATCATGTGCAACGCGGTGAAGGCTACGGAAGTAGTCTGCAGAAAAAAATAAAGAGAGGTGTATCTCTCCGCGCTGTTTTGTGGCCGTGCGGTCTAACGCGTCGCTCCATATTCCTCCCTTCCCGTTACGGCGAGGTTTAGGTGTCCACCGAGATATGACAGATACATTTCCTTTCCTCAAAAACCAATTTACAGACGAGCAAGGCGTATTTGTCCGTGTTTCAGATTGGTCCAAATTGTCGTCACGCCGCTGAGCTGGACGCCATTTTCTCAAAAGTAAAAGGGAGGCGGACAGAAAGAGTAAACACGGCGGCCAGCGGGGACAGCGAAAACGTGAAATGGAAAAAGACGACACACGCAAAATACAAAATCACAGATCTCGACCGATTCGCTCGCAATATCATCGTTTTTTGTCACGCTGATGACAAATGTATTACCCACGAAGCCTGTCCGCAATGCATTTGTTATTTTTCGCTCACCACAAGCAACGCACTATTTTCTGTCACGGATGCAGGCTGCGCAAAAAAGAGCGCTAGCTTTGACAGCGTTGCACCTGATGTATGAAACGGAGTATAGTGTCTTTACGATGAGTACGTGAACGCTGGAGGAGACGAAATGCCGATCTGCAAACGCGTCTTTGTCCTCAGCAGCTGACTACCTTAGAAGACGTTGCAATGACGTTAGCGAGCTTAGAGTGGACATGCGTTATGCTTCGTGCATAACGCATCAAGCGGCTCTTGAGAAGTCGAGATGTTTGACGATACCGAACAACGAATCTACTTAAAATTTGGTTGTCGCCTTAGAAAAACGGCGCCAGAAGTACAAGAAATGCGAGATTACGCGTGCTCTGCTGTTGATGCAGTGAACAACATCGCTGTAAGTATGGCGCTTGCGGCGCTCAGTTCGCTATGTGAGCTCAGCAGCTGCTATCGAAAGCAAGCTAACCAGCGCACACATCGTGGTAAATTCGGTTTTGTTTCCCAAAGCTTAACACTGAAGGATATGAGCAATGTCTCTCGTAGCCTTGAGGGCTTCGGGCACTTGGGCTCACGAACATCGATGTGCAGCCCAGTAAGTTGAATCTGTTGTGGGCTCAATTATTCGTTAATAGTTAAACACTGCCAATCGAGAAATGAATTAATCAGACATGAATGGATAACTGAATGAACGAATAAATAAATCAATCATTCAATCTGCCCGTCATCCACTCAGGGAATCATCAAACAGTAAGTCAGTTAATCATTCATTCATTCATTCATTCATTCATTCATTCATTCATTCATTCATTCATTCATTCATTCATTCATTCATTCATTCATTCGTTCGTTCGTTCGTTCGTTCGTTCGTTCGGTTGGTCGATTGGTCGGTCGGTCGGTTAGTCACTGTTGACGGTCGATACATTGGTCGATCAATCGGTTGGTCAACGGTGAATAACTCAATCAGTCAACGAATAGACCCGTATCTCGATCGATCCATTAATCAATACGTTGCGGCAAACGCCTGACCAAGGACGAGAGCTGTTTGGAGGTGCAAACATTGCACACCAGGAAGCACCGGGAATAGAGCTTCCCGGGCGAGAAATGAGACTACCGCATATGTATCGCCACCCACGCCGGCAAGGTCCCGTTGCGCGAACCACGGTCGGCGCGGCCGTACCTCTGCTCCCGTCATGAGCGAAAGGCGTCCGACTCATTGCCATTCGGCACCGACGCGGCCTGTTCCCCGGCACGTAGGGCAGTCTAGCTCGCACCAGCGCACCCACTCGTCACCGGTTTCGCGCATGGCTACCTGCTCGCTCGGCCGTTTAGACTACGCCAGGGTACGGAGGGAAGAGGGGCGACACAATTGGCAGAAACCGAACGCAGCCGGAATGAAAAACAAATAGAGTAATGCGAGGGAGCGAAAGACAGGTGCACCCGGCCACTGTGCCATTGGGACGGTGCCACTGAGTTCGTCCTCGGCAGCGACCTACTGGTCTTTCCTGCGGCGACCGTGGTCACGTCAAATTGGAATTCGTTTTTGTTTCCGCCTCTCGCGTGGTTTCTCTTTGTCACTTTTGTATTCCCCCTCGTTTGTTGTGTGGGCGTGTTCAATCATCTGTGCACTCTTTTTGTTCTCTCCACTTGCATTTTCATTCGCTGACCTACAGCCGCGATGTCACCAGAATCCTATTTCTACCTTGCAATCCGCATTTGTTTTTATTTTATCATTGGAAAAGAAAAGAGGCCCTGTCATTCTCCTTGTGTGCTGATTTTCTCCCGTATACGTAATTGGTTCAGCGGCCATATTCTCGTGATATAGGCAGGCAAAATATTTGAACACTGCACAGCCTAATGTGACCTTGAACTTTCTTGGTCGTAAGGGAGGGGGCGTTTCTTAAATATTCTAAAGTCTGAGCACCAAATGACCCCGCTCTGTGCTTTATCCTTCCTGCCTTTAGGAGCCCGCAAATTCACTGAGCACGTATTCGAGAAGATTCCGAGTTTTTTGCAAGCATTGAGCACTCCTTTCTTTTGCGAAAGCTATGAGGTCAGCGCGACCACTAAGTCGGTTTCGTATCTGTATTCGCAAAAGAGAGGCTCTAGCACTTGATTGGCGGCTCGCACAAAAGTGATGACGCACACAACAAGAATAGTTTGTCTGTTCCTATTCGAAACCGTAGTTGAAAGGCTAGTTGAAAATATTCATGTTGAAATCAAGATGAAATTGGTAACTGGCATGGACTGGGTATGTAATCAGAAGGCAATATAACTGATCGATGCCTTACTTATGGTGGCGGAATGAATTTCAAAATAAAGAAAGAGTAACAGAAAGTCGCAGAAAGTCAGGTGGGTGGATGAGAGCAAGTTTTCGTGGATGAGATGGCCGCAGTTCGACAAAACAGAGTTCATTGGAACGATATGGAAGGGGCCTTTTTTCTGTAGCTGGTAGTTGAAGATTATTTATTTCAGCTTAAAGTAAAAAGAAATTCGGACTTGAGACGTGGTTGGCAAGGTGGAAAAAAGTCACATATATGCAGCGTTACTGGCCTCACGTCCCAGTACCCGGCAGCTGAAGCGTTGGCAGAAGTAGGCAATATATACACACATAAAGGTAACACAACTGCAATACTAGTTGGACGGACGGTGTTGATATCCTGCGTACGAGGAGATCTACTAGATTATCTGTGTGTTTTTGCCACACGACATTCCCTTCAGTAAAAAATTTTGTACATAAAGATACCAATATACCAAGAACAAAATTATCCCGCGGGTACGAAACACTTCGGAAAAGCTGCATACTACAAGGGAGTGAAAGCTATGAAAACAGACTGGAGTATCTGTTCGCCATTTCGCGCAGTTTCGCCATGGTTTTTCCTGAGGTAAACAGCTGTTTGGTTAAAATCGTCCATTGAAGCAACAAAAGGATCATAATTGTGATCAAAAAGAAGTTTTTTTCCATGGCCTCTGCAGGCCCATAAGAAAAAGAAATTACAAACGTTCACACTCGGCTGCGCAACGAGCTAAGATCATCTAAAGCTACAACCTTACCTCTGTTTGTATATTCACAAAGCCGAAAACCTGCAATATACGGTACGACTTACAGAATTTGTGGCAATATAGGGTCCTACTCGGGCCCACATGGGCGCGCGGCCACGTGCGTGGTGCTGGCCATGTGATGACGTGGCACCGGCCACGTGTCCGTGCATCGAGACTCTTAACATCCGGTCACATGACCGTCACGTGAGCGGGTGTTGACAGTGTACTGTATGAATCCTGATTCCTACCTGAACGGCACTGTATAAGATCTGTCGCTGTAAAAAGAAGCCCTACTGCACCATCTCTGTTGGCCGCGCACATTTCTCCGCATGACCATCTTTTTAACTGCTTGTCGATCTATGCAAAATAAAAAAAATGCAGCAGCATCAAGAGGCGGCTAACTCGAGCAAGTCGTGCAAAGACAGAAGAAGGAACAATACAAGCGCACAGAAGTTCACTTGAATAACTTAGAGCTTTTTCCGTGCCATGCCAGGCGGGACTGGCTAAACAAAGCGAGGAACAGGAACCTTTATTCGGGATGCCGTTCGCTCGATTTTCTCGATCCTGCATACGATAGCCGTAAATGTCACCCGTCTAGTTCTCCCCGCACACTGCAGATGCAATGGCGTCCCTTGAACGAGAAACGCACACACGGCATGGGAACGAAACAAGATAGGAGAAAACAACAGATGCAAAGAAGATTACAGAATCCAGAACTGCTTGGGGAGCCCTAAATCGTGATTGCAGCAGACAGATTTATGGCTGCACGTCGAGTTGCGTTTGCTCGAGACTACCATTCGCTCGCCTTGGCGTGCTCACAGGAACGAGTTTTTTTCTCTAACAAGCACATCAATAGGAAAGGAAAGATGCGATTCCAGACGCTTGCACAGCGGAGCAACGCTGCTAGAAGCTGCGGGAATTCAGAAAAGAAAAGCCATTTTAAGCCAACGAACAGACGACCGTTCAGGGACTGAACGTAAAACCCTGTGATTATTCTCGCAGTAACCTGGATACAACGGGATAGCAACACTAAACACATGAAAAGTTTTTAAAGTTAACGCAATACGATATTGGCCAGCAGTGCGAGTTTTCTTCAGGCCAGTTATCTCACATTTTTGAAACCCGGTATCCTAACGCAGTCGACCGGAATAGGAGAGATGTGATACTCGGCGCAACCGAAGGTAAGGCTAGAGTGACGTGAAGACCTCTTGGGCCTTGCCGAAAAGTTTTTGCGTAGTTTGTTTTCGAGTCACGTTTGAAGTACTCAAAAAACCATAAAACTATTAACCTCTGTAGGATGAGGACAAATTTTACTCCCAACTTTCAAGTCCTTATGATGTTTTGGACGTTCTGTAAGTGCTTCATTATACGACTGAAAAGCAAGCCATCTGGCTTGAAGATTTCTACTTATGCGTTACATAGTACTCAGCATACATTGCGCCGCGAACATAGTTTTCATAAAACACTGTTTTAAAGTAACATTTACGATCGGCACGAAGTTGTTGCTAGAGATCTGCTTTTTGAAACATACACGCTGCTCGTAATACCATGTGTCATCTCATGAGGAGCTTTGTATACCCCCATGAGTGACCACAACATTGTATCTCGTCGAAACGACTTTCACTCAAAGAGTACAAAATCTTAGTGCACACATAAAACATTAAACTAGGTGTGGCTTAACAAGTACTTACTTCTCTGCCTCCCCGCCGAACACGTAGAAACACGCAACAGAGCTCAAGAACTGAAAAAAATAAGCGTTTTTGTTTCCTGTGCGATAAATTTCAAGGCTTAGTAAATAATCGCATGGAACTATTTGCACCCCTAGACAGGAGGTCTCTTTCGTATGCGCTAAGTTTCTTTCAATGGGTCAGATGTACAAAAGCCGCTTTTTCCTGGCTGGCGCCTCTCTCACAGGCCAATTCTGTTCCGGTAAAAACCTTGCATCATGCTCGCACGTGTGTTTGTCCGTGCGTTCGTGTGTTTGTGTGCACCTGAGTTTCGGTGCGCGCGCTTACTTCAGAATACATTCGCGACCAATAAAAGAAGCCTTCATAGCAACCTAGGGCAGCACACTTAAGAATCTCTATCTCCGTCCCTTACCTTTCTACTTCCTTATGTCCCTGCTGCCTGCGGTGTTTAGGTTAACAAATACAAAAAATCGACGCCAGCAACAAAGGCGTGCCTAACTAAACGCAGGGAGCCAAAGAAATAATGCTACAAAACACTGCCCTTTAAGGAAATCTCTTGTACCAAATTTTTTTCTTAAACATGAACCATCAAAGTGATTTGCGGCTACTGGTAGAAATAACATTACTTAACGCCTGGTGAGTTAAACGTAGCAGCAGGCGGTAGATTCAATTGGTAGATGATATAATTAAGTTCACGGTTGTAAGCGAACGGCAGGGTTAGATGGAGCTGAGGAAAGGACTTCGTCCGCTGCATACGCCACTGTGCTGATAACGACGATGACGCGAGGATGATTATGTATGTCTCGTTCAGCACTGGGCCACGTGACGCTTCTGAAGAAGTTCAGAATTGAGTGGTTCAGTTTTGTCGGCTTTAGTTAAAGGAAATGGTGCTCACTATTGTGTTTTTTTTTATGGTTTAGCATCACTACCATCACTTGGGAAAAATATGCTTTCTGGGGTTGTGTGCTGCCGCCGTCAACCTCCAGGCAGCCTGAGTAAGCTTTCCGCTCAACTGTGCCCTCCACCCTTGACCATCCTCCGGAGTCCCCAACCACTACCAAGCAGCTTACTTTCGCCTTCCAGGAGCTTCGCCCACCTCCCACCGCCACTCACTCACACTCACCCTTCTGAAGGCCCTAACCACGACTCCTAATCTCAAAACCACCCTCCAGACGCCGCCACCTACCAGAAGCAGATGCGTCGCTAGAACGAAAGTGCGAAGGATAAATACAATTCAAATTCACAAAGGGAAGATGATCATTGTAGCAGCAAAACGTACAACCTACGCTGCTAAAGCAGATGCGTCCCATCCCCTCTTATGATCGCCTGTGCATTTTTCGCTTTTCCAAGAGGGGTAAGTCTCACGGGTTAGTAGTACCGGCGAGCTACTAAGAAGCTAAACAGGCCCGATGCTGAACGAAAATCAAGACAAGAAAATGGTAGGAGGCTTTCAACGGTACTAAGTGTGCACTGATGTGCGTGTCGGCCTTCAGAAGCTGCGACAAGTAAATGGCGCCGGTGGTTCGTCCAGGCTGCCCGCTGATTTCGTTGGCGGTGTTGCTAGCAATGTGCTGGTATTGACTTATACACTGTTAACGGAGAAGAAAAGAGAGCACGCATCTCACTACTTTTGAGTTTGAAGATGTCCATGAGGGCGCTAGTATTTATTTCTGAAAATAAACACAACTGTAAATCTGTCTCTGAAATTAACAGTGTTCTGCTTTCTTCGCACCGTGCGTACTTGCTGCGGTTAATAGTGTTAGGATATAATGTTGTCTCACTTGTTTCTTCGATGATGCACATCAAATTATTTCATGTTCTAAAGAAACATGCACAAAATAAGCTTTCTGTTCTTCAAAAGAATTTACCTGCGGCTTTACTGTCGCTTTCTATGCGTTCGCGCATATATGTTTACGTGTGTGAATTTTATTTTCCATCGTGGTAATCGAGTCAAAAGCACACACGTTTAAGCAATGGTTTATGGTTTATGGGGATACAATGTCCCAAAGTGACGCAGGCTATTAGGGACGCCGTAGTGTAGGGCTCCGGACGTTTCGACCACCCGGGGTTCTTTACCGTGCGTCCCAGGTGGTGGCAATTTCCAGAGCCCTTCACTACGGCAATGTAAAAGCAAAAAATTGCTACAACCTGAAAGTAAAAAATTCTTGAAAACTAAAAAAAAAAGTCCAGGGCCTTCCCGTCAAGCTGCGGCTAGAAGCCCTTCGCATTTGTTCCAGCAAGATTTGCTTGCTTTTAAATATGCTAAAAGGCAGTGTTCGTAGAATCTGCATGCTAATGCTTTCCGATTTATATGAGCACCGAGAACGGGATGACGTCAGCATTAGCTAGCTAACATTACAGACGGAATAGAATAAGAAATGAAACGAAGGTGTGTCGCAGCAGCGAGCTTGTAATGATGTACACTCTATACAGAAGCCTCCATTCAAAATGCGTCAAGATTCGGGACTGCACTTAAAACGCGCCACTCCCCACCCAGGATTTGCTCGCATTTCAAAACCCTAACTACAGAGCCATGCTGGGAAGCGAGAGTGTGAGCAGAACTTTCTTGCTGCCCTGGCAAAGCCTCGCTAATGAATAAACTGGCTTTTCAAAGCACGCCTCTGTCATTTTACGCTGCTGCGCGCGCTTTTCCACTCTCGCTTTCTCTTCTTGCATCGTTATCCCTGACCCGAGAAATCGGGGCCACGACGAGCTCAGCGCGGCCGCCTCTGGCGCTGCAAGCGGCAGCGATGGCAGAGCCTCTGGCGCCGTCCTCATTTTGAGAGTGAGCGCGCGTGACTTTTCCGGTGTTTCCCACGCGCTAAGCAACAGCGCCTTGGGTGTTCATTATTTGGTGCCCTTGATGCCGCTACCTTGGTCTGTTTGCCGGCAGACATTTCCCACCTGCGTCTCTTTTTCATTTCTTCCCCCTTCTTCTTTCCTACCTCCTATCCATATTCCTTCGCTTGCTCCCGTCTTCCCCTTTCCTTCTTCTTGCTCGCTTCCTTCTTTACTTGCTTACTGTCCACATTCATTCCTTCGTTACATCCTTTCTTACTCGCTGCCTTCTGTCATTCTTGTGTTTCCATCCTTTCTTCCCTGCCTCTAGATTTGCGTCCCATCACTTCCTTTTAGCACCGCGTTTTGATGGAGGCGAAACGCAGAAGGCGCCCGTGTGCTGTGCGATGTCACCACACGTTAAAGAAAGCCAAAGTGGTCGAAATTATTCCGGAGACCTCCACTATGGCACATCTTCCTCTATTTTTTTCTTTCACTTTCACCTTCCTCTCTTCCCTTACGGCACGGTTCGTTTGTGCACCGAAAAATGTGAGACAATTATTGTGCCATTTCTTTTCCTGAAAGTCCAGTTAAGCTCCAGTGCGAAAACACTATTGCGATGGATAAACCCCGAGCAAGATCTTCCGATGTTTATCGGTTTGCGATGTTTGTGGGTTCGTGCCAAGTGAAAGAAGTAAATATATAAAAATTTAATAAATATTCGCGACTTGGATTCGAACCTGGTGGCTCGAAGAGGTCAGCTTCGCTGGCCACAGCGCGAGAGCTCTAGGCTATGGCCGCAGCCGAACGCGCCTCGTGTTAAACTTCAACACACTCATGCCTGTGTGTTGCGCATCGTCTTCTTCCTTAACTAATACTGCTTTGAAACTAACATTCGCACTTTGAGCTATGTGGCGGTAGTGAAATATATATGTGCGCTGCATGCGTTGGCGCTCACAACATTGCTGCAGAAACGCGACAATGAAACATAAGCCGCCTGCTTACATCGCGTAAATTGGCATTTGCGATGAAAAAGTTCAAGACACGCATAACTGGCTCCCTGGGTCTATGGATACCTCAATCGCGCTTCCAGGTACATGACCCCGGTGTCCACCTGCAAAAAAAAATTATGCTTTCGCACAATATTTCGTGCTGAGCAATGCTAAACCGTCAGCAATTTTTATTCAATTCTTTCTGTGTACATTTTAATGCGGAGCATTGGAACCCCCCTTTCGGAAAAAGTTTCCGAAGGCGGGGCTTCCTGAAGTCTCCACCCGTCGCCTACCACCTGCAACCATGGGCAGGTGGCGAAGTGGAGAGAACAAGCTTCTCCTGCCAGCCTGTAGGAGAGAGGAAGAGAGACGTGAAGGTGGCTGCAATGGAGAAAACTGAGATCACTGCAACGACCAGCACTGAAGCAATGCGAATGCAAAACATCCACATACTATATCGACGACCATGGCTGTTTTGACGTCCATGTACTATATCGACGTCCATGGATATTTTGACGTCTAGGTGTTTTTTTTTTCACGTTGAAACAATTAACTAACTATACCTCATCAACCAAATTTTTTCCACGGCAACATTTTATCACACACTATCTGTCCCAATCACACTTTCACACATTTATTTTAAAAGAATGACGTAAATATGCGGACAAAATTGCCGACACTTTTAGCTGACGCGACAGAGCTGTATAATGCTCTCGCATTAAATGTCAGTGGGCTCGTAGCCTGGAAGAAGGAGGTTCTGAAAAGGCGGAGGATTGCTCAACTGAGGGTGGTTGCCACGGGAGTAACCCGGCGAGTGGCTACCCAGAAAGGTGGAATGTGAGAAGCAAAGTGAGCTGGGAAGGCGATCGGAGATGCCAGAGCGGTGCGCTCGCGCCGGATGCCGAACTTCCGTTGAGGTGGTTCTATGCGAGCTTGCCTTGACGGTTTAACGGCCCTCTGCGGTGCTTGTGACTGGGTCTGATGGAAGGAGGCCCTTCAAAGAGGGGCGCACAAAACTTTCAAGACGTGTTTCGAGCCGAACAGGAACGGCTCTGGAGAGCGCGTCAGCGACAGACAGGATATCCGGCTCCTGAGAGAAAAGCAAGTAGAAGCACGCAAGTGTAAATAAGTACAAAAAGTCTGAAAACGCTATTAAGATGATTGTAAAAAAAATGTTTTCTATGTGTCGTGTTACGCAAAGAGCAGTGAAAGTCTAATGTTACGCAATGTCATCGGATCCGTCCGTCAATCGCCTGTCAATGTTTTCTTAATTTTCTTAATTCCTTCCCCATTTTCTATTTTGTTCCTTCGTTCTTTAACTGCTTTCTTCTCCAATCTCTAATGCCTTCCTTGCTTTTCGCTTTTTCTTTAAATTCTTCTCTTTAATACCCTCTTCCTTGGAAGCTTCTTCCCTGCTTTTCATCCTTTATTCTTTGGTTATTTTTGCCCTATTTCCTCATTCATATCCTTCGACTCTTTCATTTTTGTTTTCGCATATGCTTCCCTTCGTTCCTTACTTCCTTGTGGTCGCGTGGATTCCTGAAAAGAACACTGGCGTGATAATCCGCAATTTACGGCCGCAGCGCCAAGAGCTTCAGGCCTTTGCAGGAGGAGCGATTCTCGGGCACAGCATTCTAGAAGACGCAATTGCGTTCTCTCAACGGCACAGTATCCGAACTTCGGGTTTCGGCTCCCGGCTCGTCTCACTGCTGTTTAAACGCCACTTTTGGCTTAATACAGTCTCAGAGTGAAACCTTAAAAATAGCGCAAACCTGCGAGAAATGGTAAATTATTTGCGTGCTGCCTAGTAGACTAATAGCGTGAAGAAAAAATCCAGAATTTTTTTTTTTTTTGCTGAATAAGATGAGTGGAGCTGCGGTCTACAGAGTACAGGACCAAGTGGTAATCCAAGGCTACACAGAGCTTTTTTTTTTCCTTGGCCCGCCTCTTTTTTTTTTTTTTTTGGTATACTGTATCCTGCATTTTGTCTGCTAACACACTTCACCACAGGGTCGGTGTCGACCAGCGTTTTGAATTGTACTCTTAACCGTGCATGAAAAATGTTTCCTATTCGCTGCTATGTTTCGCTGCACACCGGAAGCTGTGGTACTGTTCGGCTGATAGAATGGAATCATGCCCCTTTGCAGGGGGCCTTGGGAGGCACATGAAAACGAGCCCATTCGGGCGTAGATGTTTGTTCAGTACGCAAGCAACGCTGCCAGTGACACCGTTGACAGCGGACTCTTTCAGCCGCGTTCACACCCATAGAAAATCACCGCTGGTTTATTGGCATGCGGACAAGTTTTGCAAGACATCTTAACTTGCTGCAGCAATTAGGATTTTGACAAGGTACGGTGTAGGTTAGAGGCACACGTGCTTATCGCGCTAATAGTGATGACCGACCAACGTCACTGTTGGAGTAAATAACGCTGAAATGAACGTTTTTTTCACATCACAGCTCCTCTTAGCGGGAAGATAACAGGAAAAATTTTATTTCTTTCCAAAAAAGAAGCGCATTTTTGAGCTTGCAATAAGCGCATATTTCTGCCGAACAAAATATCTGGATTCAAATCTCCTGCCATCTTTGTAAGATGGTTGTGAATAAAATTAGCAAAATATCAAATAGTAAAAAGTTCTGCCGAGTTTCTCGCGGTGCAGACTAGTTATAAGTCAAATAACAGCCGTAACAGCCGAGGGAAGACGGGAACGAATTGCTAACCATGGCAAACCTAACCTACAAATTGTGCTTGCAACAGAAATTGGACTTAGAGATAGATAGTTTTGGCGGGCTTGTGGGTTAAGCATCGTGTATCGAAGAGCATGAACACAGACAGGCGGGAGAGGCGAGAAAACAACAACAAAAAAATAACAGCGTTGTGTTCGTCTGTTTTCTTGTCTCTTGTTCGCGCTGTCCGACACGGGACTAAGAGATGTTGTAAAATGATTTCAAGAACTTGTTACGTTAACAGTGTAGCAACAAATGGGCATGTGGTGCCAATTTGTACAGGAACAAGCGTTTACAAAAGAAAGGACCGAAAAAAGAAACGCGCAGGAAGGGTTTCTGACAGCGAGAAATTATAATTTCCGCGAAGTCTCTGCTTTGTGTAGAGAGCCCAGCCTTTGCGCATGAGACGACACAGTACAGAACAAAAATAAAGTTCAGAATATGAACGAAAACATCAGTCCGGACACACAAGAAAGTAAGAATAGAAAGGGTGACTGAAGGCGAAAGAAAGACACAAAAAGAAAATTGCTTTCAATAACTTAAGCGAATGCAACGCGAAGCGAGCTGTTTATTGCCTTTCCAGCGTGGGCGTCGCTTATATGCTCACGCGACGGTCGGAGCCAGGGTGCTTCCATTTCCGGTGTCCGCCTCTGCCGTCAATTGTGCCGGCGGGTGCTGGCGCATGACGTCCTCTCTATTTCCGGTCTGTGCGCCTCCTGTCTTCTTCCCAAAAGCGGCGCTTGGCGCGCAAACAACATTATGTCCGGGGGTGGTCGCCTGATGGCGCCGCTGCTGCTAACGACACAGGGGCGAAATGCCCGCCCGCGAAATCGTCGTGTGTGGGGCAGACTATACGGAAAGGCTAATGAATAAAGCCACCTGCCGTGGTTGGTGGTGACGGCTCAGTGGCCGTACCACTCTGATGCTGAGCACCATGCCACGACTACGACATTCCACAGCGGTGACCCCAAATCGTAGACAGTGAAATTAAAAAATGCTTTTGTAGTGGGATTCGGTGCATCCCCTCCCCCCCTTCCAAAGAAAAAAAAATATGTTCATGAGCCCTCCACTGTGAACCCCGCCGTACATTCTACAGTGTCCGCTGTAGGAGAAGTGGGGTTTTAGGACGTAGAAAAACTCCCATATTAAGGTGCCCGCCGAGGGACAGGTGTTGTTGTGAAGAGTAGATATAAACTCTAAGGCTTTTCGCTCTTTTCCGGAGTAAAAGGGTTCCGTGTTTGTTTGTTTTCAACTCGGGAGCGTTAGTATGCCCATGTCGGAAAAATATTGTATGGCGTCGACGTCGGTGTTGGCAACCGTTTGGAGCCTCGCAGCCAGAACAACTGGCCGCTACACCAACTTAAGTGGGCCACCAGGGTCACGTGACCTTGTGACGCCATCCCAACCTGCCCACCGGACTGCTAGCAAACTGAACACCATGGCAAGTAACAGTCAACTTAATGATTAGTCGCGAGAGGTGTTTGCCCGGGATGACCAACCTAGGTCTCCCAAGCCTCACGGTGGTAGCACCCGCTATCGCAGCACAATGACGCATCGCTTAATTGTTTCATTGCTGCACCACTGCGCCAGGAGTGATACGAGGACTCCCAGCGATCTATGAGTGTAACGTAGAGTGGCCAATTTTGCATATATGGACATTAACCTATAAACTGTATTGTGCCACACGCTTAACGTCGAGCTTGTGTGGCCCCTTCAGTTTTTTTTTGTCTTTTTTTCGAAGCAAATGGGAGCTTTAGTACCCTATTACCATCAGTTATTCCTAGGAGTTACTTTCATTCTCTCAGGTAAAACAAGACTGGCAGTTTTATCACTCTTTCGTTGTGAAAAGTGCAGGTGTTTTGTTACATTTGCAGGTGCAAATAAGTAGAAAAACACCGCCGTCACGAAGGAAGCTGCAATGTAATCAATGTATCACGTTGTCACATACGGAGGACTTTCCAACACTGATTCTCATCAGCCTACTCTAATAGGACGTAGCTTCACGAAGAGGAGTAGAAAAAGGATTAAAAATAGCTTTCTTGTCTCGCAGTGCAGTCGATTCCGCCAAAAAAATCCTTTGTTTGGCACACCTTACCATGGCTTACTTAGCAAGCCCTTCACTACCTTCTTGCATGTCGTGCGCTGCGCGCTATGTTGTCTAGCTATCTCATTGCCGATTTCGTGCTACACTGTCTACAGCAAAACTTAGACAAAGACAAACCTACCATGTTCGGACAGCAGTTCGCCTTTGCAGGCGCAACTCTGTACTAAGCCTCTCTCGTGCTTCCGAAAACCAGTCCAATGTGCGCGCGCAGTCACGTGACCATGGCGTGCTGTTGTTGCACCTCTTCGTCGTTAGTGCTGCCCCCTCGCGGGCGGCGCTGACGTGCCCACCGACGATGACGCATAGCCGACAGGATATAAGAGTGTCTAAATTCTTTTTCTCTCACCGCGACCACACTGCAGCGGTGGTAGTCGGGGTGACAGCTCGCGGTCGCTGCTACATGTACGCTAGTCGCATTGAGCAATGCTTTTAGCACTCGCGTGCGTCGGGGGGGGGGGGGGGGGGGGGGGGGTCGTCGAGACGGGAGCGCGAATACAGCTCCGCTGTTCTGCAGTAACCGCTTTGTTGCCATTTTTTTGTTCCATTTACTCTTGTTTCAGCGATGAAGGGTTATGGTCATTATTTACTCTGGGTGAACTAATGACCACGCAATGGCGTAGAAATGTAGGTATAGCCGAAACTATGTGTAGACGAGATGTAATAACAACTTTGTCGGTTAGCCCGTAGTTGATTGATCGCTTCATGCGTGAGTTAACGAATAGGCGACGCTTTCTCCTATGCTGTATCTGTTGTAGTGAGGGCGATTTCGGAGTCACACTTATTACTTTAGTGCCTAATGTGTTAACAGCGCAGTACGCACTTTCTGCGTGTCAATGTTGCACGAGGGTTATGAGACACGCTTGGTTGCTGCGATTGGTAACAATGGTGGTCAGCTAGAGTTCTGTGCGACAAGCATTCAAATTGTCTAAATATTTATTTAATTCCGCCTCCTAGTTACTGCTTAAAAGCTAAACAATTTTCAGCATACGAGTCGTGAAGGTACGGATGTATGTCGTGGGCAAATGCGGCAGCTTTAGATTTGTAACCCAGTCCCTTACGAAAGTCATGTGGTGAGGGATGCAGGAATCCGTTGGTAACGGGGTGCATAAGAAAATGATCATCCCATCTACGTGTGCATAGGGGCTGTGTTCACAATCTTTGAAATTTTAAACTATAAATTAGTTCAACTCCAGTAACAACACACATCAGACAACTGCATACCCATCTCATTGCAAGTACCCATTCCTTCCTCCTCTTTAATAAATCACAAATGCGTCTTCAAGCTGAACACTCAGGACGATTCACGTTGGCTCATGTTGTGTAATCAACGCCTTTTAATGTTAAAAAGGCTACTTTCATAGAAAACGGAGCTTTCATAACGTAGTAAAGGCCGAAGAAAAAATAAATGCAGGTAGCGCCACCATCGGTCGCTTTCGCAAGTAACTGACATGACGTCGATACTTGTTAATACGCGGATCCGGGAGGCTAGACTGTAGAGGCGTGCACTTTCATGTGGTTGATCACGGAGTCCGCAGTAGTCTAGTTGTCATCTACAACGTCACTAATTTGAATGGAGTGGCAGAAAAAATTGTGGCACTTCTGAATTTCTGAGTAATAATCAGTTATTTGTTTGCCAAACGAAAGCCACCAATGTCACGAAGGGCCACGTAAGGTGAAAAAAAAAAACGA